>NC_088855.1:54912610-55213548 GCF_963853765.1 Magallana gigas | reverse complement strand
TATATAATTTTTCATATTTTTTGCTGGTTATACCTTACTTATTCATTAAAATAATTGTATAGAACGAATTGCGAAAATATTAAAAAATGCTTAAAAACGATAAAAGACACCAGATATCAAAATTTTGATCATTGACTTCATATAAATTTTATGCCAACAGAATAAGGTCAATATAAGTAATTCAATGCTATAAATGTTTTTGTATTATCATCATTCAATTTTTTGTAAACTTAGATCAAAAATGGGTAGGAATTTGAAAACTGATAGAGGAAATCCGGACTGGAATATTTTTTTGAATTGTCGCTGAAATCTTAATGTTTTGTACCTATTTAGTGCCACTGCCATTCATTAAATGTATTACATTTTTTAAAATGTTTAATTTTTTGAAATATATTTACAATTAAGAAAATTTCAATTGTAGTGTAAAATTTTATGGGATTTTTCTTGATTTTTCAAAAAATATTCAATGGCCATTTACTTGAATAGTAGGTCATTGACCTACTTTTTTGAAAGTGAAAAATAACCCTACAATCAAAGGTCTATGACATACAATAGATTTTAGTTTCATTATTATCAGTGGAATTTTTTTTCATTCTGAGTAAACGTCATCCTTAACCTATTTTCCGGCAGCAAAATGTCAGATATAGTATAACTATTAATGACTAGTTCATGTGCCTTTATGTGTATAAAACAATTTCTTGTTATTGTTTTATAGCTAATTAGTAAATAGTAATTTTTAAATAGGAAGGAAATATATTAGTTACAGATTTATGATATCTAAATCAAAAGAATGTTTCTCCCGATTCAGCGATACGATCAAAGCATTTTATGTTCTGTTAAGAGATCAGCAAGCTCTCTGGAAGTACATGTATTTGCATTTAAATAATAATTTCAGGGTAATCGGATAAAAATCATTGACTCCCGGCCCTATAAACTCCCGGGGCACCATCTTTCCAAAAGATGAAGGTCTAAATATGGGATACAGGGCGTAAGCAAGTCCCCCCCCCCCCAAAAAAAATACCTTTTCAACTGCATTAAACGAAATGTCGCATTTTCGCCAGGCTAGCTAAACCTCTTACTGCTCGTGTAAACCCAATTCCTTTTAAGGATCGACTGGGGTCTCCCGGGACATTATCCTTACAAAATATGAAGGCCCAAATATAGGATACAGGGTGTAAGCCAGCCCCTTGAAAGAAATCCCGTTTTAACTGTATTATACGAAATGTCAAATTTTCGCCAGGCTAGCTAAGCCTTTTACTGGTCGAGTTTATTATGTCAATGTTTAGGTTAGGTCAACAAATAATAATTTTACTATAAAACTGTTTTTCTCAATTAGAAAGGTAAGTTTATTTATTTTGAGTTTACGTTTATTAGCATGTTTACGGTAATTTGAATAGAGAACCATTCGCTATTCGAATAGTGAATAGCGAATAGATCTTAAACCTCTGAATGCCCAAGACAGCTTTAATACAAGACATGACCACAATTCTTCCGTGTATGTAAACTTTAACACGGTTCGAAAAACACAACTCAATGGGTTTTGGTATTCCCATATCAATATACTAAATCAAATCTTACACAATTTGCATGTGATTTGTCATGGCAGCTATAAAACTGTTTTATTTTTCTGCTGTTTTTATTTTGGTTTATCAGGCTTTATTAATGGTATTAGAATTCACACTATTAAAGGAAAATTCACCTAATACAATCATTAAAGTCTTGCACATTACATTTAAGTGTCATACATCAATCTGTTCATCATGATATATTCAAAACAGACCAACATAAGAAAGGTTCCACTTTATTCATCAATGCCATTATCAAACTGTATGTCATATTTTTACTGTCACATGCACTCAATACCTACAATTCTACAATAATCACCCAGTTTTGACAACGATGAAGTCCGCTCAATTAGGAAATATTGTAGGTACTACCTACAAAGGGCACTCACACCCCTGATCCGCATTATTTTCATGGCAAAAATACGGGAGGGGGGGGGGGCAAGAATTATCAAAAATCTTGATAAGCGAATAAAAAAAGGTTCTTGGTTATGGTTATGTACTACTTTGCAGAAAGGGGGGGCTAAGCCCCTGTCATAGATTAGCCGTGCTGGTTGTCAGAAAGAATAATTATTTAAAAATACATTTTACTACATTTTAATACTGTACAAAACATTTATCTGATGTTTCAGGTTATATTTGTTGGACTAATAGTCATACAATAATTGCTGTATCTAGAAATGAAACGGAGGCGTGACGAGTGCCCGCAAGGGCACGAGGTCACGACCCCGTTTCATTTAAGGATACAGCAATTATTGTATGACGATTGGTCCAGCAAATGATTTGTGGCACGCCTACTTTCACGAGCTGCATTTTTTGCGCAGCATTTCAGTTTGGACCGCTTTGACAGATGGACGTAGATTTCCTTGATGATGAATTCAAAATTGAAAAGATCGACGACTTGACATCATCTCAAGTTTGTGACGAAATGGAAGCTTTCGACGGATTACTGAACATCAGCGTTACGTAGACGCTTGCAGAGTACGAAACAGGATTGGATCATCTCCGAGTGTTCCGTTTTTCCGGAAACATCTGCAACTGTCCATAGTAAAGAGGAGCCCATGAGCAAGAGGCCTAAATTCCCGTTTGGATAATTTAAAAACTGCAACGTTACGTTTCAGTTTTAAAGTATAGTTAGTAGCCAGATAGGTTGTTAAACTAAGCGAAACGTATTTTTTTTTTCATTTTTGTTGTTGAATTTTATGTTGATTACACAAGGACGTTCAGCAGAGTTCAGGTGTTTATGGAGAAGAATTTGAGTTTAGAGTTGTTTTGAAATTGATTAAAGCATAAGTTTTGTGGAAGTTTGCTTCTTCTTTTTTCAGTGTAGAATAATTCAAAAATTATTGTACGGTACTATCACCATGCCTTCTTTCATACAGTACAATAACTTGTAAATTCTAAAGTTATTGTACGGTGATAAGCCACGCCTACTCGGGTGAAAGACAAGTATTGGAAATTATTGTACACCAGTCATCAAAGGAAAAACGCCGTTTAAGTGCCACAATTCACAGAAAAAAATATTAGCTGTTTTTGGTCACTCCAAATACATATATTTCGACAATGCTAAATAGTTGATGAACGTTTTTCTGTGTCTGTTATAACATCGAACTTGCGCAAACCACACACTGTGGCAGATCTATGTATTTTAGAAACGGTTAGTGTCTCTGTAAAAACCAATGGAAACGACGTTACATTGTTACTTTCTGTGACAATCACTGTTCATATCGAACACACCCGATTTTATTTTTCCCATAATTCTTTGCAACGTGCTTGGCCGACGCTAACAATAGGCGCTAAGATATACCCGGCCGAGCTGTCCAGCGATTAAGACGTGCTTAGTGTGTGAAGGGGGTATCGTGTTAGAAGCCTGTGTGGCATGTTTTAGTTTCACAAGTTCAGCATTTGACGCGGACACGGATAGCTGACCGTGGTAAGTATTTATTTAGTTTGGTGTAGTTTATTTGTAAATTTTTGCCTTTTTATTAGTATTACGCAGTCGTCCTATAAAGTCACCTTGACCATTGTTCACTGTAGAGTTACCTGTGTGTTCACTGATGTGTGACTTTAGCGAGAGTGTTTAAATGGAATTCGTCTTTTTCTATAGTACAGTTTTTGCTATTGCTGTATAAAGAAACGGTGATTTAAAGGGCTATTTTCTATGCGTTATTTTATTTTACAATTTATTGTCACTTTTTCCACTTAACTACTTGGGCGGAAGTGCGTCACCGGAAGTCTCAGACGCCATATTGTTTACTGTAAACAAATAACTTAGTTACCATATACTTACAATATTTTGAGATGTTGCCTTTAATATAATACTATTTATACATTATCATAGTTTGATACTATCAGTGAGATACTTATATGATGTATTATACAATATTGTTTTTATTATGGTGTTATGGTGTCACTTGTACACTTATTGTAGTGTCATATTGTTGATGTTGATGACGACGATGATGTTATGATGTCGATGACTACGATGATGATGATGGTCATGTCGATGATGATGGTGTAGATGAATGGTGAAGTCGATGACGATGCGATGTTCATGTTGATGACGACGATGATGTTATGGTGATGATGACGACGACGATGATGATGGTCATGTCGATGAAGATGATGTAGATGATGTCGTTCATGGTGACGTCGGTGATGATTATGAAGTAGATGATTATGGTGATGACGATGATGTCTATTATGATTATGGTGTTGTAGGCGATGATGTTGACGATAGTGTCGATGATTATGATGGCGATGGTGATGATGATGATTGTTGTGACGAAACTACTATAGTTGTGGTTGTCCGTAGTTGGTCCAGGACTACAGCCCCGGAGATTCGGACACTCTTCTAATTTATTTTTGGTCATTTGTATAAACATCATATTTTTTCTTGTTGAGTGAAAGGTGTGTGAGTGTTTGTGTGGTTTAGTGTTTATATTTCTATCTTTTCTTTCTTTCTCTTATTTTTTTTTGTTATTAAATTTTGTTAAATTTAAGATGTCTTGTTGTTGTTTGGAGTAGCCTCCGCTCATCCCGTTACAATTGGTGGCAGCGGTGGGATGAGTTGACTCCTCCAGATACTACAAGATATCTTTATAAGTGAACAGTTGCCAAGGTTTATTTTATTTTTCATTTTTTGATCTTTTTTGTAGTACATGTAAGAGCAAGTGTAGGTCGTTGTTTCCTTTTCCCTTGGTGAGTACATTACGTTAGGCAGATTGTTTTGTTAAAAGTTGAGAAGTTAGTCCCTTTATGAGATAATTTTGAGGTAAGTTGGTCTGTCAGTCAATGCACCATGTCTACTGTCAAGGAGATGCTGGAGCTACTTGAAGTGGGGACCAAGATGGGGATGAAGGATGAAGACCTTCAACAATTCGTGAAGGACGAACAGGCCAGAATGCGGGACGAACGTGAGAAACATAGAGTCGAGAGACAGGAGGAGAGAGACCGCGACTTCAAACTACAGATGGAGGAGAAAGACCGCGACTTCAAACTACAGATGGAGAAAGAGCGCGCCGCAAGAGAACATGATGAGCGAGAGCACGCCCGATTGATAGAAGAAAAGAGACATCAGCAAAAACTAGAAGAACTGGAACTTGATCACAAACTGCAACTCGAGAGATCTCACATGAATCCGAGTGTTGTGACTAAAGAGGAGAAAGAAACTTCTCAAGTGATAAAAGGACCAAAACTTCCTCCGTTTGAGGATTCGAAAGACAACATTGACGCGTACATTCAAAGATTTGAGATATACGCAACAACGCAGAAATGGAATAAAGACATGTGGGGGACTCATCTTAGCGCATTACTCAAAGGAAAGGCACTGGATGTGTTCGCAAGACTCTCACACGAAACAGCACTTGATTTCAACGAGTTGAAGAACGCCCTGTTGAAACGATTTGACATGACGGAGGACGGTTTCCGCAAGAAGTTCCGATTTTCAAAACCAGACGGAAGTGAAACTTTTATGCAATTTTCTACCAGACTGGACAGTTACCTTGAGCGCTGGATTCAGCTGTCTAAGACTAACAAGACATTCGATGATCTGAAGGACTTGTTCTTACGTGAACAGTTTTTATTGTGTTGCTCGAAAGAACTTGCCTTATTCCTAAAGGAGAGGATTCCTACTTCGATCCAAGACATGGCGCGATACGCGGACCAGTTTGCTGAGGCCAGAACAGTGACATCCTCTTCACTTACGCAAAAACCGCTCTTTGACAGACGACAGCAGTCCGATAGACAACCGCCGTACACAGATTCC
Organism: Magallana gigas; assembly: GCF_963853765.1. NCBI lineage: Eukaryota > Metazoa > Mollusca > Bivalvia > Ostreida > Ostreidae > Magallana > Magallana gigas. The sequence continues at coordinate 55,207,719 of NC_088855.1, read as the reverse complement.
GTGCAACAAAACCAATCTGGAAATGCAGTGAAGTGTTATGAGTGCGGACGACAAGGACATAAAGCCTTTAACTGCAACTTCCGCAAAAGTCCGAATAACAGGCCGTTTAATTCGAGCGAGAAACAAGAAACAACACCGAAACATACTTACCCTAGTGATTTTCAACGTGGGTCGTACAATAATGGGAACCATGGATATCCAGGACGCGGTAGAGGTCGCCAAGGAGCCGGGAGTGTCGTCGAGAAACATGGAAACTTACCGTGTGTTGGTGATTCGGTTGCTTTCTGTGAAACGGAAATGCCAGTTGTGAAAGGATGTGTTGGCAATAAACTAGTGACTGTGCTAAGAGACACAGGTTGTAGTGGTGCCGTTATTCGTAGAGAACTGGTAAACGATGATCAACTAACAGGGACATCTCAACGATGCAAGTTAGCAGACGGTCGTATTATTGATTCAGATGTGGCTAGAATTGATGTCGATACTCCTTACTTTACCGGAAGTGTTGATGCTTGGTGCTTTGATTCGCCTTCGTACGATCTTATTCTTGGTAATATTCGTGGAGTAAGGAAACCACATGAACCAAATCCAGCCTGGATTCATTCCGTTGAAAACATAGCAGCTGTTGAAACGCGTGTGCAACTGAAAAAGAAACAGTCTCCATACAAACCATTGAAAGTACCGGAAGCAATACGGGATGTATCGCCGGAGGATATCTTACAAGAACAACGAAACGACGAGACACTGAAAAAGTTATGGAGCTTAGCTGAGAGTGGACAGCTTAAACATTTCAGTGACGGCGGATTTTCAAAAATGTGTGAACGGAAGCAAATGTTGTTCAGAGAATTTTGCAGTCCCAAAGTGTCCAGTGGAAAACTTTTCCGACAGTTAATCGTTCCGCGGAAATACAGAACTATCGTTATGAAGATAGCACATGAAACGCTGATGGGTGGTCATCTGGGATCAAAGAAAACAACCGACAGAGTAGTGTCCGAATTTTACTGGCCAGGAATTCAGTCAGATATTAGACGGTTTTGCAGATCATGTGACGTGTGTCAGCGGACTATTCCGAAAGGAAAAGTACCTGCAGTACCGTTAGGACAGATGGACTACAAGATCGATATGGGAGGCAAGCTGAAAACTTTCCACGCAAATCTTCTTAAGAAGAATGTTGAACGAGATACATTGAACTGTGGTGTTTTGTCAACATGTGCAATTTCACTCATAGACTTTAGTGACCTAGATGATGATGAACAACAGGACTCTATTCTTATGCCACCTGTTACTCAAACCGAAACAGCAAAGGACATAAAGTTTGCAGACAGACTAACACCAGATCAGTTGGAAACTGCTAAATCACTGTGTGATTCGTTCTCAGATGTATTTACGGATATACCTGGAATGACGAACTTAGTGGAGCATAAGATTGTTGTGACATCGTCTGAACCTGTGCGTGTGAAACCATATCCAATTCCGTTCAGTACAGAGAAAACAATTACAGAAGAAGTTCAGAAAATGCTACAGTTGAATGTGATTGAGCCATCATCTTCCCCTTATTCAGCTCCAGTTGTCATAGCTCGGAAGAAAGATGGAACGAATCGATTTTGCATTGATTATAGACGACTGAACTGTGCTACGGTATTTGATGCAGAACCAATGCCCAGTCCAGAAAGCATATTTTCCAAAATGACCGGAAAGAAGTTTGTGTCAAAGATAGACTTAAGCAAAGGATACTGGCAAGTACCGATGGCTGACGAGAGTAAGCCGCTTACAGCCTTTTCCACACCATCCGGATTGTACCAATTCAGGACAATGCCGTTTGGTCTTGTAAACGCGCCGGCAACATTTAGTCGTATGATGAGAAAACTACTTCAAGGGATGAACGGCGTAGAAAACTTTATCGATGATGTCATTGTTTTTACAGATACCTTTGAAGAACATCTACACATACTGAAGACTGTGTTCGAACGACTCAGAGATGCGGGACTTGCGGCCAGACCGACAAAATGTTTCATCGGATTTGACAAGATTGACTGTTTGGGACATATGGTGGGCAACAAGTGTCTAGAACCAGAACAGGACAAGATTGATGCAGTCAGAAATGCGCCAATACCACAAACCAAGAAACAGGTTCGTGCCTTCCTAGGCTTAGCAGGATTCTACAGAAAGTTTATTCCGAATTTCTCTGCGATAGCCATTCCACTTTCTGATCTTACGAAGAAGGGCCAACCAAATAAAGTTATTTGGACTGAAAGTCAGCAACGAGCTTTTGATACATTGAAACACATGTTATCAGAAAGGCCAATATTGAAGTTGCCAGAATTTAATGAAACCTTCATTTTACGCACGGACGCTGCAGATGATGGGATAGGTGCTGTGCTGTTACAGATGGAGGATGACGAGAAACTACCCGTAGCGTACGCCAGTAGGAAACTTCAACCAAGAGAAAAGGCATACGCTGTTATCGAGAAGGAGTGTTTGGCGGTAGTGTGGGGAATACAGAATTTCCACCAGTACCTTTATGGACGCGAGTTTCTACTTGAAACTGATCACCAACCCCTGACCTACCTTAACAAAGCAAAGACAGAGAACTCCAGACTGATGCGTTGGGCTTTGCAGCTTCAGCCATACCGCTTTAGGATCATTGCAATCAAAGGAAGCGACAATGTGGGTGCGGATTACCTGAGTCGTCAGTGAGATGTATAGTAGACAGTACAGGTATGTATATAGGTTTTATTGTAAATACGTGAGAATTTTCAAAATTCAGTGATTGTTTATTTGAAATTGCAGGACAATTTTTTAAAGGGGGGAGGTGTGTGACAATCACTGTTCATATCGAACACACCCGATTTTATTTTTCCCATAATTCTTTGCAACGTGCTTGGCCGACGCTAACAATAGGCGCTAAGATATACCCGGCCGAGCTGTCCAGCGATTAAGACGTGCTTAGTGTGTGAAGGGGGTATCGTGTTAGAAGCCTGTGTGGCATGTTTTAGTTTCACAAGTTCAGCATTTGACGCGGACACGGATAGCTGACCGTGGTAAGTATTTATTTAGTTTGGTGTAGTTTATTTGTAAATTTTTGCCTTTTTATTAGTATTGCGCAGTCGTCCTATAAAGTCACCTTGACCATTGTTCACTGTAGAGTTACCTGTGTGTTCACTGATGTGTGACTTTAGCGAGAGTGTTTAAATGGAATTCGTCTTTTTCTATAGTACAGTTTTTGCTATTGCTGTATAAAGAAACGGTGATTTAAAGGGCTATTTTCTATGCGTTATTTTATTTTACAATTTATTGTCACTTTTTCCACTTAACTACTTGGGCGGAAGTGCGTCACCGGAAGTCTCAGACGCCATATTGTTTACTGTAAACAAATAACTTAGTTACCATATACTTACAATATTTTGAGATGTTGCCTTTAATATAATACTATTTATACATTATCATAGTTTGATACTATCAGTGAGATACTTATATGATGTATTATACAATATTGTTTTTATTATGGTGTTATGGTGTCACTTGTACACTTATTGTAGTGTCATATTGTTGATGTTGATGACGACGATGATGTTATGATGTCGATGACTACGATGATGATGATGGTCATGTCGATGATGATGGTGTAGATGATGTCGTTCATGGTGACGTCGGTGATGATTATGAAGTAGATGATTATGGTGATGACGATGATGTCTATTATGATTATGGTGTTGTAGGCGATGATGTTGACGATAGTGTCGATGATTATGATGGCGATGGTGATGATGATGATTGTTGTGACGAAACTACTATAGTTGTGGTTGTCCGTAGTTGGTCCAGGACTACAGCCCCGGAGATTCGGACACTCTTCTAATTTATTTTTGGTCATTTGTATAAACATCATATTTTTTCTTGTTGAGTGAAAGGTGTGTGAGTGTTTGTGTGGTTTAGTGTTTATATTTCTATCTTTTCTTTCTTTCTCTTATTTTTTTTGTTATTAAATTTTGTTAAATTTAAGATGTCTTGTTGTTGTTTGGAGTAGCCTCCGCTCATCCCGTTACACTTTCTTGGTTTTACTATTGTGTTGGATGAATTGCTGTCGGGGATAAGATGCAGACGTTATGCACGAAACACGTGTTCGATGTGCATGCGAAGTAAGGCAGCACTGTCTGTGCAATATAATACAGATACATTAAAAATTCTTTCATTCATTCAAAGCATAAATGTATTTCATATTTATTGATTGATAGTTTCCTTTATTCATTTTTATACACATTTTACTATAATGTGTAGTTCAAGCATTTAGAACTCCGTGCAGCCCGAATGCTTCGATCAAAAAACAACCTATCGTAACTTTCTTGACTGGTGTATATACTGGCAGATGAAGAGTGATAAAAACTAATATGGCGACCAAATACTTTTATGAATTCATGTCAGCTTTAAGGAAGATGATAATTCAGTTGGCCTTTGGTCAGCGGTGTCTGTTTGAGGTGGTGTGTGACGCCGTCACCAATATGTGGGACGTTTATTGGTTGCGGGTGTACTTGTGTGCATGTGGTGTTGTCGTCAAATCCCACTTAAAAGAGTGTTGTTGAAAACTTTTTTTTGTGGTGCAAACAGGGCGTTTTCGTATGTTTTTAACTTAGATGCATTGTTATTCTTGTATAATTTGTGCATTGAACTTACTGGATGGGATATTGGCCCATAGAACACGTTTGAATAAGTTTTTGGCCCATTAAACTAGTATTGAATGAGATATTGGTTAATTGAATATTTACTGAATGGGATATTGGCCCAGTGATCATATCGTATTGAGATTTATCTCATACGTGTGGTGTATATTACCCGTGTGATAAACCTTTGCTATAACAAACGGGTGATGCTTTATCAAATACTTCCGGTCCGAACTATTTTTGACACAACCCCTCGCTTCAACGCTTCAGTGACCTATTTTCGAAGATTTGCTAGTACTTTCAACATAACTATATCTACTACAAAGATTAATATAAAATTGATTTTGTCAAAGATTTAGATTACAAATATGAGGGAAAACACATAACTGCGTAGCACAGGCGTCGGAACCGGGGGGGGGGGGAGGGCTATTGTGAGTGGGGGGGGGGGGGGGGGGTTAGCCCCACACACACCTTTTTTGCAAATTTATTCATAACCGTAACCACAAGCCCTTTTGTTTCTTGTTTGTCAAGATTTTTGATAAGTTTAGCCCACTTCCAACTTTCAATTTGCTTTGTGAAGATAATAAAACTGCAAATTACGTTAACTATCAAGGAGTTCATCCTAACAACGCGATGAAAACAGAGCGCTCTGGTTGTGTTTATATACAAGAACTTACCGAAATAATGTTTCATAAGACTTTTATTCCACCACCAGTAAGCATCCTTATTCACTATTTTCAATTTCGAATCATAAGGCAAGCCTAGTGTTTGTTTTATTAAACATCAACAACTGTTGCTTCTTCGAGTCAATATTCTAACTAACGAGCATTCGCAACTTTGTGTATGTCAACAAACTTGATTATTCAAGTCTTCTAATCAGAATTTCCATTTAATCAAGTGAATAAGCTATAAGAAATATTATTTAGAAGTAAAAAATATTTAAAGGTTTGTTTCAGTGAAACTTTACATTAAAACAGTAAGACTTATCTCAGGAATGACGTACTAAATTGTATTGCGCAAGGTCACAATAGCCGCATAACACAACGTTGTATCATCGTTTTTATCTTTGAAAACAAAAAAAACACTATTCGGGTCACATAAGGGACTGTCTCAAAATCTTCATAATATAAATCAAATTGTATGAGATAAATAGAACATCTATAATTCTGTGATTTTATATTTGCTTTATCCAACTCGTTGAAATGGTTATATTCGCTCGGCAAGCCTCGCGAATATATACACCATTTCAACTCGTTGGATAAAGCAAATATAAAATCACACAATATAGATATCCTCTATTTATCTCATACATGTGGTGTATATTACCCGTGTGATAAACCTTTGCTATATCAAACGGGTGATGCTTTATCAAATACTTCCGGTCCGAACTATTTTTGACACAACCCCTCGCTTCAACGCTTCAGTGACCTATTTTCGAAGATTTGCTAGTACTTTCAACATAACTATATCTGCTACAAAAATTAATATAAAATTGATTTTGTCAAAGGTTTAAATTACAAATATGAGGGAAAACATATAACTGCGTAACACAGGCGTCGGAACCGGGGGGGGGGGGGGGGGCTATTGTGGGGGGGGGGAGGGGGGGTGGTGTGGTTAGTCCGCCCCCCCCCCCCCTTTTTTTACAAAGTTATTCATAACCGTAACCACAAGACCCTTTATTCTTGTTTGTTAAGATTTTTGATAAGTTTAGCCCACTTCCAAGTTTCAATTTGCTTTGTTTATAAAACTGCAAATTACGTTAACTATCAATTAAGGAGTTCATCCTGAGGACGCAATGAAAACAGAGCGCTCTGGTTGTGTTTATATACAAGAACTTACCGAAATAATGTTTTATAAGACTTTTATTCCACCACCAGTAAGCACCCTTATTCACTATTTTCAATTTCGAATCATAAGGCTAGCCTAGTGTTTTTTTTATTAAACATCAACAACTGTTACTCGTTCGAGTCAATTCAAACTAACGAGCATCCGCAACTTTGTGTAAGTCAACAAACTTGATTATTCAAGTCTTCAAATCGGAATTTTCATTTTATCAAATGAATAAGATCTAAGAAAAATTATTTAGAGCTAATAAATTATTTTAAGGTTTATTTCAGTGAAACTTTACATTAAAACAGTTAGATTTATCTCAGGAATGACGTACTAAATTGTATTGCGCAAGGTCACAAAAGCCGCATAACACAACGTTGCATCATCGTTTTTAATCTTTGAAGAAAAAAAACAATTCGGGTCACATAAGGGACTGTCTCAAAAGCTTTATAATATGAATCAAATTGTATGAGATAAATAGAACATCTATAATTGTGTGATTTTATATTTGCTTTATCCAACTCGTTGAAATGGTTATATTCGCTCGGCAAGCCTCGCGAATAAATACACCATTTCAACTCGTTGGATAAAGCAAATATAATATATATATATATATATATATATATATATATATATATATATATATATATATATATATATATATATATATATATATATATATATATATGATTGTTTTTCAAAAGTACTTATCAAATTGCTTATGAAAGATTGAAAGTTTCATTTAATTTACAAAAATAAATATACTCGAAACACGTGGAAACGTTTATTTTTGTGCACATGGTGCATGAATTATCAAAGTGTATTCATTTTAACAATACAATGCTTTCTTTGTTGATTCATTCGGGATATATTAAAGGTAGCGACATTGCAGAAAAAATATATAAGCAGCGTTAGCGGGTTATGTAAATGTTTTCCTCAATGATCGCTTCTTTCATAACCCGCATGATTATATTAAAGAAAGCATTTTATTGTTTATAGTTACATAGCTCTTCCTTTTAACAAGTTAATAAATTTGTTTTGAAAAGTTAGTAAAATTTACTAAATTACCACTTACGTACATAATTACCATTTATGTACATAAGTACGTTAGCTAAAAGAAACAGCCAAAACGTCTCCTGTGAGACTTCGGGTCGACATCATCATGATTATTTCGTGAAGTCCGTGATATTTCTTAGGTCGCGGTAGGTTTCAACCAATCGATAAACAGGGCGGGTCACTTTCAGGCCTGTCAGTTTCAGCCGCTGTAGATTTCGACCAATCGATAAAGGGGGCGTGTAGGTTTTAGTCTGGCTGTTTCTATAGAGTTATGAATTAGCTATGTTTCCGTAAGAAATAGAGGAAATAATACTTGGTAGATGTAAATATAGAAAATTGAACGTCGCAGATTTCCAATGCAAACATAAGAGGAAATATACCCTGGATGTAAACATATTGTGTTGCATTGCATTTTGTGTGGCGCTGTGCTCTTGAGAACCCATTTTACCCAATGTGCCCAGTTTGCAATTTAACTCATTTTGTTTATTGTTGGAGGCATGGCCCAACGGCCTCTCCAAAATATTGTCACAATGTATATATAAATGTAATGCCGCGACCAAACACGCCAAACTTAAATAAATCTCATAGCTATGATATAATAGCATCTGTATTTTGTATTTTTTTTGACATCTGTAATAACTAGGCATTGTACTAGAGATTTATCTCTTTGTACAGAAAGAATTGAGACCAACATTTGTACAATGCCAATTTTACCAAGATACATTTCTAATCTTATTTAATTCATCAAAGGTGTATATAATGTGTTTATAAGTAACTATAATACATGTACTATTGTCAAACATGAAGAACAATGGAAAACTTTATTTAACTTTGATGATTTAGTCTGTTGGAAAGCAATATATACAATGCATTTTATAAATGTACAAAAAACAGTAAGCTGCTATGGCTGGAATATAGAATACTTCACCGAATTCTAGGAACAAATATGTAGTTATTCAATTGTAAAATAACTAACAACAACAAATGTAATTTATGCACCACTGAGTCTGAGTCAATTGTTTTTTACTGTAATAAGAGCAAACAACTGTGGATGAAGTTGGAATACTTAATATCAGTCTGTTGTCACTTCAATGTCCATATTTCATTGTGTGAAATCATTTTTGGTTACGCAAGAGAAAAAAATGATATTCTTAATTTAATGATTTTCTTAACAAAGAAATACATATTTTACAAATGGAAAAAAAAAGCTCAAGCCTTTTTTATCAGTGAACTCAACAATTCAATATATTCATATTATTTGATAGAGAAATAAGTGTATGCTACTCAAATGATGTTAGATAAATTCACTATAAGATGGAGTATGCTTGATAAATTCACCTCTTGTATTATGTATCGGTCATTATTTAGTTTCTATTTTTTGTTCAATTTTTCCCCCTTATTCCTTCATCCAAACACAACTAACATGTATGTATAGCTAAGAATGAAAGTATTTTCAAAATGATAATTACTAGTGTATGATTTTCTAGACTTTGTACATTTTAAATGAGTGTGTGAGTGAATGAGTGTGTATATGTTTGTCATTGTCTCTTTATGTTTTGTTCAATAATTAATAAAATGTGGGGGAAAAATTATACAACGGTGTTTCTGATCTATTTAAGAGCCATGATTTCACAAATTATATCAAAGAATTGCGAACGGTAGCATTGTCTATCCACCTAACTAAAAGTCATTTTTTGATAACTGTCTAATTAAATTTATTTTTTTAAATATCAAATGTAAATGAGTTGGCCAAACAAAGAGCTAAAGAAATGTATTTTGGATTTTCAATAAAACCAACCGCCCCCCCCCCCTCCCTTGTGAAACAAAAAAAATTATTTTGAGGGTTTTATATAATGTTATTAAGCATATTAATACCAAAGTGGTTGTTGTTTCACGGGGGAATTGGGGCATATGTCTACAGATTACCGACCAAAATACATAAAAAAAAGATAAAAAGATTTTGCTTTGTAACGTTTCAAAAATATTTAACAGATATGAATTAAAATGAATATATCTAACATATCATGTGATTATTAAGTTTTATGCACACATCGGCTGATAAATGATATTTTCTTCACCCACATAGAGCGATTTCAATGAAGAATTTTTAGACCCCCTCCTTCCCCGTTAGCAAAACTTGTTTTTAAAAAAAACTATTTAACTACACATTTTATTTTAATATCAATGAATTAGGAATTGAATATCTGACAGAAATTCCGAAACATTTGGATGTAAAATGTAGGCGGGAAACGGTCATTCGCGTTCGCAGTTCTTTTTACAAACTTCGAACATATGTTTATTTGAAAAGTTAAACTAAGATAAAATATTGTTCAGAAGTCAGAAGTATGCACATCCGGTTTGATAAGGGGAAAAAAATAGAATTATTGATTGGACTAACACTTAAACTTTAAGTTTTTCTTTTGCATCATGCAAGCGCAATGGAATCTGAATACTGCAGCGTGGCATACCGACATGTAAGTTTTGAAGATAGGGAGGAACAAGATTGTTAATTTTTGAACTTTGAAAATAATTGATAATTTACATTGTAAAACTGTCTCCTTTCACTAATAATGGTCACCATCCTGTTTCAAATGTAAAAAATTTCTTAAGCTATGACTGAAAGACCTGTAACTATACTTGTTGCACATAACTGAATATTTTCTACATGTAACTCATGGGAACACCCAGACCCCTAATTTCAACAGCATTTTCTGAGTTTGGGTCTTACAAAAATATAAATGTTCAGCTAAAATATCGCTGAATAAAAACAATTTAAGTTTTCTATGAAGACCAAATTTTAGCAAATTAATTTGTAGAAAACAATACTTTCAAATATTTTTGTTGTAAAACTGTTACATATTCCAAAGCACAGCCATCCAAAAAATATAAAGATAAATAAACGACAAAAACGCAAGAGGCCTACAAGTCTTGAGGGTCACTTGAGTACCAGAGCCCTTTGATTGACCGTCAGAGGGTCCTATTTTGTCATTTAAAGCTTCATTCGGGGGTCTACCCTAATCCGATTTTGATGTTTGAAAACTATTTCCTCATAAAAGAGGGATGTATGGTTAGCTATTTCTCTACTTTCCTAAAAACCTTTCCTGAATGAAAACTACTTGTCTTTTTTCACATATAATAAATACATATAGATAAACCAACAAAATAACACAACATTAGCAATAGTAAGAATAACTTACCACATTGTTCAAAATAATTCACATACAACATATTCAAACACATATTCTTACATACAAACATACATATGCTCACATTGTACTCAATCTACCAAAAACACAGAAAACCTTACATTTTAAATCAATTCATCCGCTCTTCTCGCGCACGAAAATCTAAACACCTACCTCTATATCTACTTTCCAACTTAAGCTATAGTCTGTCCCAAGTTATTGCTTGCATTACTTTTCATGATTTTTAAATAAAAATACATATACCTGTGAAATACAGTTGAAATCGATAAAAGGGAAATTATCCAAAATAATTTCATTAAAACATTATCATTTTTCACTCACATGAACGTAATCAAATTTTTTACGGAAAATATTGGGAAATGTTTACATTTTTCACCATTCGGAACTCACTCGTAATGCCTCGCACAATTTTCAACTTTATCATTCGGGCTTCATGTATTTCATGGTTGATACAATGCATAGTCCCCATAGACTTTCTATTTTGGGTTAAGTATTGAAGCCGGAAGCTAGAGGGGGGCGTTTCAAAACAGATGATCTGGACATTTTTCACATAAGTGGATGAACGTAGTTTGAGCACAAAAGTAGTTATGATTATCGAAATATCAAGCGAAAAGTGGTGAAAACAAAAACTCAGAACAGAGTAAACACTCTTTATTTACTAAACTGTACTAATGTCTATATATAGCACCCCTTTAAACCCTTGATTCTTCTGCTGTTCGGAGCAAGGAAGATAATTTTCAGATGACCTCTCTCACGCACGACTTAACAATTTTCGTAGCTCTCAAATCTTAAAAAGTAAGAAAACGAAAAAAAAACCCAAAAATTTCTGTGAATGAAATTCAGGATTAAACTTTACAGTAGAACTAGTTCAAAGCAATTAATATTCTATAATATTTTTTGAATTAGTTGTTCTTTTCTTTCTCTCCTGTTTATGTCAATACAAAAATGTAAACATTTTATAAGTTATAGCTTAATCAGTAAACTAATTTGCATATTAGATACGGTGAAACTAAAACTAGGCATGCACGCTTAAATGGCACATCTATTAAAATTTCCACAAGATATGATTTGTATAGAAAGGTGAAATTTATATAAAATAAAGAATTAAATTTTCTTTGATAACATTGCTGTTTAGAGTTTGCTCTAAAGACTATAAACTTTTTAAAAAGCTAAACTTGTTAATATTGCAACATACATACAGTGTATTTCCACAAGCATACAATGCACGGGAAATCAAAGATGATTTCCTAAAATATGGCGGCAATACGTTACCAGAGTGACTCAAGTGACTTACAAAATTTACATGTTCACTATACCCCAACAAAAAAGCCTCGACCCCTGCCCATGAGCAATGAATTTCTCAATTTAAGAACAGTTCAACAGTATACTATATACATAAGAACAAGGCATTTAGTTAATTTCCCAGGACTCTAAAAGTACAGTGGAGCATATTATAAAATTTTCCATATTGGCTCTACCCAAGAGCCCTGACCCACTGGTCATAAATTTCACAATTATGGTAGAGGGTTTCATGAATATCATTATCATGCATTTAGTTCATCTCCCCTACTGTAAATGAAGAATAGAATTTCCAAGGGTTGATGCATTTTCACTATATGGTCATACTAGCCACGCCCTAGGGTCTGAACCTCCGACACAGAGACCATAAATTCTTCAATTTTTGCTTGATGACTTCATGAACATCAAATCCATGCAATTATTTTTTCTCTCCCTGCTGTGGATAGAGAAAAGAAGATATTCTAAGATTTATTACATTTTCACTATATGGCCATACTGGCTCCGCCCTAAGGCCTGAGCCCCTGACATGGATATCATAACCCTGTATAATTAATGACTAGTTAACCTCAAATATACATAAGATGTGTGGTCACGTCCCACAATATATATTCCTCTTATCCTAGAAATTCTTTAGACCGGAAATGGTAAAACGAACATTGCAGTGAATGTTTATTTCATTCAAAAACATGCACAATACTAAATTCTAAGGAATCTAGCAATCTATAAAAATTCTTTAAAATGATATAACTGAACCATTATGCAAAACGAATAAGAGCCATCTTCTCAATTCCAGGGATTAAGAATGGGATACAATTTTTTTCCTTTTTTTCGAACATCAAAAGTACAAAATGTCAACATTTCACTTTAGAATTAACCATAGAATATTAGCAACAAACTCTTTTTTAACATAAAATAAAAGCTTAGACTCATGTGACTATCGGTATCTCTCTCTCTCTCTCATTGCTAGATAATTATAATGTATCTATTTGCTAGCTTGATGATGTTATTAATGGTTATCTTTCACAAATATGTTTCACACATGTATAACAGTCACACATTGTAATTGATAGCGTAAACAATTTATACACGTTTTCATGTCAAAATGTTACGTATGTATTTTTGAAGAAAAAAAATGTCAAAAATGATCATAAATTGTAAATACGGGTGCAATTAGAAGATGGTGTGGAATAAATATTTACGTTGTCTTCCAGAAATAAGTAGTAAAGGTTGAAATGTTGATTCGTTCCAAATTGTGTTTACTAGATATTAAAACATCTTGTGACGATTGGTAGTACAACTAGATCTCGTTACGAGTAACGAGTAGGTCTTCCGTCCGATTTTGTTTTTATATATGATGAAATATCGATATTTTCTGCCAAATCTACGATCTTGGTGAATCTAGGTTTTTTGTCTCGAGACCGGAAACGGACGAACAAAAGAGGTTTATGAAAATAAAAGCTGGTTTTTTTTTTATACATTTGTCTAGTGTACACCACTGTTAATCATGGAAGATGAAACACCAAAGATAATCATTTAAACTTGTGAAAAAAGTGAATTGTTTGAACTCTTCTGGTGAATACCAGAAGTGACGGTTGACAAAAGAAAACCCATTAAACATATCTTCAATCGATTGTCTATCATTTATAAAAGTTTGTGTCTCAATCACTTACAGTGACTAAAATCTCGTATCAATTTTGTAAAAAGGCTAGGTACCTAAGATATTTGATATAACTGACCGGAAATAGAATATCTTTGCTTATTTAACATATATAAGATCGTGTAATAATATATCGGTATTCAGTCCATGTAAACAAAAATTGAGAAAAAATATTTTAAGTACTTCCGGTGAAGACAGGAAGTGACGACAATTAAAAAAAAAAATGTAAACACGGATACATACTTAGGGCTATCATCCCACAAAATTGGTTTTTCAAGTCATCACCGTTTTTGAGATCTTGTGGAGTCTTGGGGGGGGGGGGGGGTTGGGGGGTTGTGTCTCTTGACAGGAAACGGACAAACAGAAATGCTCAGTGAAAATATAAAGTTAGTATTTTATGAACATTGTCAAAGAAAAACAGTGAAACTTTCAAACAGCTTGATTTGTTTGAACCCTTCCAGTGAGAATCGGAAGTTTCGGTTGACAAAATGAAAACGATTAAACGCATTTTCTATTGAATGTCTATTATCTATTTAAGTTTCGTGTATTGATCACTTGACTTTCTGAGATCTCGTGTGTAAAACATTTATCAAAAAAACGCTCTCTGAGATATTTGAGATATCTCACCGGAAGTCGAGTTTTTTGTTTTCATTTAACATCGGATACATCACATATGTAAGGATTATTACTTATTTTTCAATTTCATATGAAAAAAATTTAATGCAAAAGAAAAAATAATTATTGAAGTGCTTCCGATGACGACCGAAAGTTATGACGGACAAAACAAAATAGTTGAAAGACATCTACAACTATAGGTCTATAATCTTACAAAGTGTAAATGCTCAAGTCTTTATCATTTTTTAGATCTGAATGTCACAAGCTTTTTGTCGTGGAACAGGAAACGGACGACAGGAAATGAACTTTGAAAAAATTAAAAATAGATCCTCCAGATATGTTTTTCTATCACTCCTAATAATTTCAAGAAAATCTATCAAGCCATCTCTGAGAAATCGTGTGTACAAAGAATGGGAACAAAATTCGTACCCAACATTCGAGCCATGGTGAGCTCTTAAGAACGGCGCCAATGGCGTAAAACTAAAACAATAGGCACAACTTCAGGCTAATGTCTACCAATCCTTAAAAATTTCATATTCATATCTCTGATAGTTTTCGAGATGAAGCATGCACAAAATGGGTCGAAAAAGTTACAAAAACAGCAATAAATCAGTACCGGAAGTGACGACGGCAAAAATATTAAAAACAAAATAAATTCAGATCACTTCCAATCATCTGTGAAAAAATGGTGTAAATCGGCTGGTTAGTTTCCGAGAAATCGCGTGCACAAAATTTGTGGGGAAAAAATAAGAAGAAGAAACTGTACGAAAACTATAAGGTCTTCCGTTGGAAACAGATGATTAAAGTGTGTTCAGTTAATTTTTGAAAAAAGAGTTGTTATTCCCAATCATTGTGGCGTAGGTTGAAACGTCCTCCGGAATTACAGCAAACTGGTCTTTCCTAACAGGAACAGGACGCAAACCAGCAGTTGTACTCTGTTCATCTTCAACTCTGCAGATTTACAAAATATGTATATCATTATCTATATATTACGGTTTATATATTAAATATTTGAAATAATATAAACGGCGATTAGGATTTTTTTGCTTTAGATCTAAAAACCTTATTGTTACAAAATGCAGGTTCCGTATACATGTATATGTAGCACTCAACGTAAAATGTCTAAGGTGGGGCTGTCTAAAAAAGATTGTGAATGGTTTAATATATCAACTTAAAAATTAAAAAATAAAGCAATTACTGTGGAATCATTGAAATTCGTGGGGGCTTATTTTCGTGGATTGTTTAAATTTTACTGGTTTGTGGGGGCGTAATTTCGGGTATTATCTCATATCTATAAAAGTAAAAAGCCTTTATAACCCTAATTTAATAATTCGTTGAGCCACCAAAAATCTAATTTTTCATAGTACAATTATTACAGAACTTCCTTACAACGAGCTCTGCTTAGTTTTAATTATTCTTGATCTGGATTCATCATTTATAAAAACATTCAACCAATTTTAATGAAAGTTGAAGAAGTAAAATCGATAAAATTGTTATAAATATTTCAGTATCGTTGAGCTCATTTACGTTTTCCGCTATTGTATAATATATTTTTATAAAATGAGATTTTCTCAGTTGCCGTTAAATAGACTGGGTTGTCAACAAATACCTATCAGATCTACTTTAAACTTTCAGAGATGATTCCTAAAACTACCATGTGTATCCAATATTAAAAATTAAAAAAATCAATATATTTTAGCTGTTCAATTTGTATGTTCTTTATACACAGGTTTTCTAAATAGGCCACCATTCAGCCGTCTTGAAATGGACATTTGACAGTTTGCATTTCTAATTTGCACCCGAGAATACAAATTGCCCTGTTCTTTTTTTTTCGAAATTGTATTTGATACATATTTATTTTTTCCTCAAAATTGATCATACAAAAGACAGTCTAATTTCAATCTGAAATAAATTAGAACTTTATTCAAATTCATTTTAAAGTCGTATTGCACAGAGATATAGCGTTCTGTGGAAAATATATTCCTGCAGCTTCGATTAGGTAAATAGAGCTAAATTTTCATGGCGAATGTTGCAGTGTATACTTTTTTTTTATTCAATCGAGTAATTGTCTTAATTGTTAAAACTTAAAAATGATAAAACGGTCTTGTCCAATCTGTTTCCAAATATAATAACTTTTTTACGCTAGACCTGTTACTATTCTTGTTGCATATAATTAAACCTAATATAGTGTATATATAATTGTAGCTTATCAATAACTAACTGGGTAAACCCAGACCAAATTGCAACAGCATACCCTAGTTGTGGTCTAATTAAAGATATATACATTTGTGCTAAAATATCTATGGATACAGTCAACTTAAGTTTTTTATTAAGACCAAATGTTTTTAATAAGCTCTTTTAAACAATGGTGTCTATTTGATTCGACCAACTTAATTTGAAGGTAACACTACTCCCAAATGTTTGTGTGGTGAAACAGATTCCAAAGCACAATCATCAAAAAACATACCAGGAAATTTTTCTACATTTTTAAATCTTAAACATACAATTTGTGCTGTTTTGTTTTTATAGATAAAATTCTAGAATTCATTTTTTTTACAATTTACAAGATGAAGAAAATCATAATTCAGATTAACTTCTATGACGAAATATTGTTTGAACACTTGTGTGATGAACTATCATCAGTATAACGTCTACCAATTTTCAGCAGCATCATTTACATAAAGTAAAAATAATGATAGACCAAAAACTGAGCTATGACGAACACCAGCATTCATGAATCAAATTGATGAAATTGTTTTTTCTTACATAACATTTTGTGTCTGTTTGTCAAATAGCTAGTAAACAATTCAAGAACTGGCCCGGAGACTTCCTATGTGTGTTGTTTACGAACGAGATTACCAAAAATCATACAACAGTGTTTAATATCATCATTACTTTTCAATAGAATGATAAGTTACTGAAAAATGAAATTATCTTTACATTAATTCATAAAACAAAAATATATAGTATAAAACAAAACATTCAAAATTCAAAATTTTCAGAAGTTTTTAAACTCTTTAGAACTACACTATTATTTTCTTTGATAAAGCAGTACAATAGACAGAATGAATACTCTACTGTCATTATAACGATTATTTACCGTTTGCATTGGAGTTTATTCTGGCTTCAACGGTAATTTTCAAGTTGGAAAACTCATCTACAAATATGTAAATTATTAGCTAATCATTTAAAAAGAACCTGGTACATATTTTATTCACTTATACTAATAGAAAAAACCTGTTTCTTGGCATCCATGATGATGTTTTTGTTTACAAGAGACAAATCGTGTGGTAAAATTTGAAGTTTTCATTAAGCAGAGGTCTGGTTCTGTAATTTCTGTAAAGAAAGATGTATACTTTTTCTGAAAATTGAAACTGTTCAATTACATTGATGTCAATTGAGTGTTATTACAACTAAAAGAATGACTTATTTTTAAAAAGATTGTACATGATATGGGCCTAATATGGTCCAACTAAAATGAACATCACCAACTTACTGTAATTCTTTGCTTCCTTGATATACATATGAAGTTTTTTCATTTTTTTTAATTTGATCCAAATGCCCACAATATTGAAATGTGAAATCTTAAAGTGAATTTTTTCACGCCATTTTCGCGTTTTTAACATAAAACGGCGTGTTTTCAAGCAGGTTTTATTTCCGAAAACATTTAGTGATAGCTGGAGCCAACAAAAATTTTTAAAGATGTATCTATCAAAGACTTATAAATAAACTTTGTTCTTGTTCAAAGCCTCGCTTTATATTTCCACTTCAAAAGTAGATAAGAAAAATGTCAATTTTTGACAGATATTAACTAATTTACAAAAATAGCGTCACTTCTTATGTCATATACTGCTAGTGAATGCAAATAAATCCAATGAGTGATTGAAAAAACATATAGTTTATCGTTTATTCCCAAAAAAGAACATAAGAATTAAATATATCAGAAACACTTTCAAAGCTATACACGCTTTAATTTATGTCAATTTTGAATAACGAATGTTCGATTACATACAAAGTATTCTTTATGCTGTTAATTATAATGCTCATTGCGATCACGTAACAAAACTATCAAATATTAAATAAAAAATATTTATTTTCCTGCCAGGAAAGTAATGCCTTCTCGTGAATATCAATTTATCACGTGAAATCGAAAGCTAAATTTAGTCTATCATACAAAAATTGGCGAAGAGTCAACATCTTCATAATTGTAATAGTTCCATAAAGGAAAGGATATAATTTTTTCAGTTAAGAATAAAATTGTCCAAAATACAAGTACAAAAATAAATACAAGGCTTTGAGTAAACATAGATACTTCCTTTAAAAAAATGCCGTAGACCGTTGTGTTTCCCCTCTGTGCTATTTTTAGATCATGTAATACAAAAGTAAGGGTATCATGAATGACAAACGTACTTTACTCATTATACATGTATGTATTTCAAATTAACAGCTGTTTTGCATATTAAAAATCAAGTCGGACATGCGCAATGGGGTCGGTTTTGCTCTTCCTTCGTCAATATTCATGAAAAGGTAATACTTTCCTGACAGGAAAAAAAAACAATTAAAAATCTTTATCTTTGTAACGAGATGTATGGCATGTCAAACGTTGCAATATTCGATCTTTTCTATTTTTATTATATAGATATTCATTTGTATTGTATAATTTTCCATTTGTATTGTATAAATTACATTTGTATTGTATAATTTTCAATTTGTATTCTATAATATTCCATTTGTATTGAATAAGTTTCATTTGTATTGTATAATTGTTTATTTGTATTGAATAATTTCCATTTGTATTGTACAATTATTGTACAATTTTCAATTTGTATTCTATAAGTTTCAATTTGTATTCTATAATTTTCAATTTGTATTCTATAAGTTTCCATTTGTATTGTACAATTTTCAATTTGTATTCTATAAGTTTCAATTTGTATTCTATAATTTTCAATTTGTATTGTATCTGAGGGATTGTTTATTTGTTTTGTTACGAAGGTTATCATTGGTTAAAAGTTTAATACTGTATTTTGGGGAAACCAGCGAAATGCTCCGGATGCTGAACGCAAACTGGTCCCCTAACATGTTTTAAACACGTGGTGATCTCATTTAGCGGCGGTGACGTCAGTGTGAGGCTTGTCGTGTTGGACAACTTGGACTTTTCTGGGTTTTTAAGGTCAACAGATGCCCTATCTGTTTACCTTAAAAACCCAAAAAAGTCCCATCGTGATAAAAGATATACCAAGGCATTATACAAAAATAATGACTAATCGCTAAATAGACCACCACGTCAAGCAGTGGCGTCGCAAGCAAATTGAAAGTGGGGGGGGGGGGGGGCTAGACTAATCCTCAGAAATCTTGACAAAACCTAATTCCCAAAATCATGAAATTCATAATCCAGGGGGGTGGGGGGGGGGGCTAGTATACCTATAACTCCAACCTCTCAATAGTTCAATCTTTTCAAGGTAAATTTTAGTTCAATTATGTTTGCTGCGAGAAAAAGTGGGTGGGGGGCTGAACCCTCAATGATAATATGTGCCAAATGGATAGGTCTAACTTTGCAAAAAAAAGTGGGGGGGGGGGGGCTATGCCTCCTTGCCCCCCCCCCCCAAAGAAATGTGCATACAGTAACTTTTTTAATGAAAATATGATCAATTTTTGTGTTTCAAGCAACACTGTTAATACAAAAAATAACACTTTAAATGATTTCATCTTTATTTGTTAACGTTTAACAGCGGCGTTGTAATACACAATGTAAGACAGAAAAACATCATATCTATGTCTTACATTGGACAAGCCGATAAATTACTGCCCGATGATAGATCTAATACTAGACTATATTTTAACTACAATGATTTTCATCGTACGTTGTAGAACCCAATTGACAAATCTACACCAATACGGTTAGGTTTTTTTCCTTTATTCTGAAAAATTTAAATTTAAAAATGTAATTAAGAGAAATTATCAATAAGGTGTTATTATTCTTTTCTTTTTTCAAACCTGCTTGATTTTCATGCAAGCCAAAATTTTCAACCAAAAACTCAAAATCAAAACTGTTGCTGATAGTATATGAGAAATCGGAAATTCATGAAAACTTTGTAATTCATCCAAATTTACAATTAGCGCTGTAGGTTATATCAAAGTTCTAAAAAAATATAAGTTTGAATTAAGTATACCTGCGATACTTCTAAAATCTGCTATTATGTACTTTTTGTTTGGTGTGAGATGTTTACTCTTGTTCCAAGCTGACTGGAAGCTGAGATCGCTTAAATAACAAAACTCACAATCACCCGTACTGTTTCTACAGTTAGACTCTGGAAAAACAAAATTGGATCAGTAGAAAGAAACACAAAATAACACAAAATTTCATTTTAATTTCTCTAGCATCGCTGTATCAAAACTAACATTGTTGGAGCGATCATTGTTATCATATTCAGGAAAGAGGAATTAAATATGAGGTTGGCTTTTCAAACTTTAAAGTTGAATATTCCAAGATTAAAGATGGTAATTTGCATTCTAGTAAAAAATACAGCGTATTAACACGTTAAACAATTCTTTGGTACCATTTATGAAACGAAAATTATCAACAAAAAGTCTAAAGATTTTGAAAGAAAATTTTATCTTTCATGTTTGTTTAGTGAGCGTTGGGATTTTATTTCGTTATTAGAAATGACATAAACGATTAGTACGCACATAGATATGCTATCCACGGGGTTATTTTTCTTAATTGTTTATTGATCCCATTTTACTTATCTACGAAAGTAATGCTCCGAATACTAAACAAAATTTTCAACGTAGATGTAGAATTTAGTGTTAATTACATAAACCATGTAGAGTAGTATTACTTAGCACATGATTTAATTTGAAGAACATGTCTATTGTAACAGTTTCCTTTACATTTCTAACTTAAATGTATCTGTATTTTGAATTGGCCACTAAAAGAACCAGACAATAGATTTTCATAAAACTTTAAGTAAACAGGTACACAAAAGTTCGTATATATTATAATGAATTTGAAAATAAGGAATTTTTACGCAAAAATTCATGTTCCACCCCCTTAAGCCTTGAATAAAATCATGGAGCATAAAGGTATGTATTTAAGGTCATCTGTCCAAAGTTCTTCAAAAAGGTCAAAGACATAAACATAACGTAACAACAAATCGCTTTAGAAAAGGAACATTCATGCAAAACTCGGATAAAGAATAGTTCAAATGTAGCTCTAATTCTTAATACAGATCCGATGCAAAGGATAGATCCAAGCCTTATCTTCTCAACATGTAATGAAATCATGTGCATTTGGATGAGGGTTTTTTAATTAATCAATTCATTGTCTTTCAATGTTCTTTAAAAGCCCATTTCGTACCTCGATCATAACGTAGAAGCTCATTAGACTCGCATTCTTCAAAATTTCCCTCCTTTTTAAAAAATTATCGACATTTGGGGGTGAGCATAAGATTTACCTTTTAAATTCCTTTCAAACGTTTCACAACAAACAAACAAATTTTCGACCGATTACTCCTTTTCCTACACTATATACTAAAGTGTGCGTACACAAATACAAAAACAAAATGTACCTGCTGTGCTAATGCATGTTTTATTTCGATGTGCTGCCTCTACTCGTAGTAACACTTCACCTTTAAAATGAAATTTAAAAAGTAGAAGTATAAACAAAACGGATAACGTGTAAAAAGGTGTTTAATATACAGTGAAATGAGGCTGAACAATTTTGAATCCATATCATTTTAAATTAGTTCAATTATTGCTAGATAACAATAAGAGTAAAATGAACGAATTTTTATGTCTGATAACATAGAACCTATTCATATCGAATCTTCTTTAAATGGTTATCATCCTTTAATAAAAATAAAATGGTCCGATATCATTTATCTAATTTATCAAGGTATCATTTAAAAGGTGTTATGGAAAAATACTATACATCAAAAAAAGTTTCAAAATGTTGATTATTGTCCATTATTAATCTCACTTCGAAAAATGTGGCAACGCATGTTTTAACTAGATATTATAAAACAAAAATAAACTTTATACAAAACATTTGGTGAATGCATCCATAAACTCTCGCTTTATTAAAATATAAAATAAAATTAACCATTTTACCGCAGACAAATTTCATGAATGAAATAAAAAAAAGACCGCATTGTGATTTAACAAGTTTTAATCATTCTGTCCGCGTATGATGTAAAAGGTACCTCACTACACCTACACTTATACTTTTTAAGACACTACGTCACAAGATGGCGATTAAAATGTTTTGTAAAACTGTTTATATCGTTCAGTTTGGTTATATATCGTAGTAGCTCAGTGGTTGAAGTATTGGGCTTCTGAACCGCAGATTATGAGTTCGAAAGTTCGAATCCGCCTGGAGCTTTTGTTCATGTTAACTGAATCAAATTTTTGAAATTGTAATTTTTCATCCAAAATTGCATATTTTTTGGCCCAATAGACTTAAATACCTCTTATCCATTATGGTATCTGTCATAATCAAGTAATTTTCTGTTGATATGAGAAAATATTTCACAGTGTAGTGAGCCACCTTAAAGCTGATATGAATTCATAAGAGTATTTAGTCGGTCGACATATTAGTTTCAATCGCTTCCCAACTTCCATTTGGGTGTATATACTGGTCGAGAAAGTTACAGTCGGTTGCTTTCCGATGGAGGGAATCGGTGGGCACTGACTTCTAAACTGAACATTACAGTAATATGTATTTTAAAAAGGAATAAAGAAAACTACAACCAATACAAAATAATATAGGGGTTATTCTTGGAAAACATTTCCAAGTTATTTACATGGTGAGTTGCCTCACTTCGCGTGCACATCAAACACGTGTGTCGTTCATACAGAGTGCCTAAGTCAACATCGTATTCAAGACGTCGGTCCCATTACATTCAATAAGCAAAAATGTGATAGTAAAGTCCAAAAGAGTAACAACGTAACATCGTTTTTATCAGTTTCTACAAAAACACGCCATTTTCCGAAGCTCTTGCTGTCACGACAGCGAGAGTGAGTGGTTTGCGCATGTGCGATGGTAGAAGAGTACGACACGGCAAAACGTTCTACAATAATTGAGGATTTTTGAAATACGTGTGCCTGGATTTCACTTTGTTTTGTTACGTCCTTCATTTATTCCAATATTTATAGTTTGAACTATTATTTATTAATTTATGATTTCAATACAGTATAAAATCGAACACATGTAGTGACTATAAAAGTTATATCTAAGTCAAAGTTTAAAAAACCTTGCTTTACTGGTAGATTCAAATGCCAGTACATATGAACCAAACAGCGGATGTTAAGATTTTTACAAACTTTTGTATTAATTCTATTATAACGCGCACAAATAAATAATATTAGTATTGCCATCTTTCTAAAACTTTTATACAAATACACATTCATTAAATTGATCATGTAAAGGTACAAACAGTATGGGTCACATCTCAAAAATTTGAGATATGGCTTAAAATAAGCTTTTTTTAAGGCAAAAATCAAAATATTGTACAAATATGTTTTTTTTTTAAAAAACATGAATATATCGTAATACACAAACTATCTGGAAGTCTGGTCCTCGCTGAAAATTAGGAACTAAAGTAACAGTACTCTAAATCTTTAGTTATAAAAATCGTTCCTTTTTCACTTGAAAACCTTCCGCTACAAAATATAGTCTCCTACTAAACTCTTTAAATATATTACTTTCTTTTAACAATTCTATTCAATATTGTTTTACTTGGCATTGTAAAATATAAATATACGAATAGAATTAATATATGATGCAGAATTTTTAGACTAAATGTGACATAAAATAGTACCCAAAAAGAGAGAAACGAACCTATTTAAGGATGGAGTCTTATCTGGTTTTCGAGTTGTCAAAAGTAAATTTGATTGAACATTCATGAAATTAAGGTGGATCTCTACAACAAAAAAGTGTGGACGATTTTTGTTGGATGCATTTTAAGACGGGGTCACGTGACCCCGTCTATTAGTATACTGTCAGCCGAAGTCTCAAACCGGAAGGCTTTTATTTTATTTATGAAACATCTACAAAAACTCTTTATTTAGCTTTTAAATTACTTTTATAATTCAAGCGATTAAATAAGGAAAATAAAATGTAAATTGTTTAATTGTCCAACTTTAGTAGTATTACGAGTATTTTTATGATTTCGATGCACGTTATTTTCGGAGAGGAGTAAACAGTCTCAGAGATCAATTGGTTAGCATACGTATATACAAATATCGATATTCAATTGAATTTAGTAGATACAAAAACATTTATAATTCTATCCAGGCAAGCTTTACTGCCTCCAAAGTTTTCAATGCTCAGAAAATTTATTCAAGCATCAAATTTCTTGATATTAATTAAACTATGCCGGTAATTAAGTAAAATATAATTTTCTGTTCGAGTACTCTCAGTACTTTGATGAATTTCCTTATTGGCTGCTAACTTCTACGGGCTTAGTGGCTGCTGTTAGTGGCTGCTAGCTTCAGCCTCGTGTTTTATTTATGTATAATATAACCCTTACGACCTAAAGGCTGATCCTGCAAGGGATAAAATTCAAATTACAGTTTGCAGAATATTCAATCAACGTGTACAGGGATTTTACTACGTTTTATCAAAAAACACATGAATGGTACAGTTAATCGTAAAAAGTTAGCAAATTCGGAGCGTGCTAAAAAGCACAAAAACAATTTGGGATCTAAATGATGATATAATTTAACTGATGGATAGATAAGGAGTTCACCATTTAAAGTATGTCAAGTTTTATCCAAATATATCAAGAAATAAGGAAACACGAAAAGAAAACGTAAAATTACAGCCGATAACTGGTACAGTGCCAGCAGTCAGTTAGAAAAAATATCCCGAATTTTATAACTGCTAAGAATCCAGTTCCTAATGCAAATCAAATTTTCCAGTACTGTCTGCTTTGTATGATGTTACTATAAAATATTTGACCTTGCCCTTAAAAAACAAATGGGTGCCAAGTAATTTTGCACCCCGTTCATATGCTAACCTGTTCTGGTCTTAGGTCAGTTTTACACTACACGATAAAGTGAAGTCCAAAATTGCAAGTCTAATATATCATGAGCCGTTCACAACTTGCAACATAAATAGGCGTGCAAATTAAATCGGGAACACATATTTTAAGAACATTTTTTCTAAGGGGGAGGGGTGGAAGGGGTATGAAAAAAAAATGTAAATTATATGCAATATAGTTTAAACATGAGCCTTTTACAACTTGCATATCCGAGAAAGTTGTGAATGGATAAATACATGAGTGTGCATAGTATATGCAAGTATTACATAGGCCACTTTAAGGGGATGTGCAGTAATCTTGTTCATTTGAGGACAAGAAATATGAAGTCCTACATGTCATTTTGTTTGAAAAGTATGCATACAGGAACAGGACAATGTCTTTTCAATCACTTATAACAGCTGTCGAACAGCGCCTCTACAGACTTATTTTGAAGATTTAAAAATCTGAAAAACATGAAGGGTTAAATGGTGTCCCCTGCACAGTTTGTGTTCAAATCCCTAATTAGGAGACATGAAATATAAAATTTTGATAGATGACTTTATTTTCTTTCCATATATGCAGTCAGTTTTTATTTAGTATCAAATGCATTAACAATTAATGGCTATTTTCGCCCCGCCCTAGAGTCAAAACACCCGAGGTAAAACATATAATAAAAATGTAAAATTGTTAATGCACGATGGACGACGCACACCGCACGACGTACGATGATGGACGAGGGATTAAGGTGACCTAAAAATAAGGTAACTTCACATTTAAAAAGCGTTACTATTGTAATTATCAACGAAACATTATTATTCCACCCTTACCCCGGGAATCATGATTTGATCAAACATAAATTTACAGTACTTGTTATAGAAAATTTAGCATTGCACATTCTATTTTTTCGGATTGAAGTTTTGTTTACTAGTAACTGTGCGGAATGCTATGTCATATTCTTATGTCTCTACGAGAGAAAACTAAGTAGGCAATTTAAACATGAAATTCACTTGTGTAGTTTCTTTTCAGAAATCAAATGTATTAAGAATGTGTTCAGCTGGGTTTTTTTATATTTTAAAATTGATAATAGTTTGCACACTTTTAAGTGTAGATTTCACATCAGTTTCAAATTGTCTGGCGAATGGTTTTTGAGAAGATCTTTTTAAAAACACACTTGAGGGTTAAGTTCAAGTGAGCTATTCAATTTTTTTTTTATTATTTTCACTCGAGGGGGAATAAAATTGGCATATCCTGAGTTCATTTCCGTAACATAATACAAATTTCCTTTTCAATGATAACTTCCTCATCTCATAATATTAGTCAAAAGAGATTTCGAAAAATTTATAACACTTTTAGAAAATTATCAGGCAAATTCATCAGATTGCACGCTTATCTCTTTCTACTGCTTATTGTACATATACATGTACTATGTTTATTTATGTGTTCGCTGCTAGTGTCTCTTCTATCTAATATTGATGCATACGTTGTCGTTAAGGGTGGTTCGTTCTTATAACCGATTCAAAAATACCTTATATGTACTATGAATCTTTTTTCCAGAAAGGCTCCGCATTACAGAAAGTAAAATATCATATTCATTGCATAAATTTCATTGTTTTGAGGTCAATCAAATTTATTTAATGATTAAGATTTAGCTTAAAATGAAATTCTACTCAGTAACAAACGCATAATATTCAATCGTTTGATGATATTTAATCATAAGTGTGGTACAATCGTTAATTTTAAAAAAAAATCCCCAAATTGATCTTTGGTTACCGTTCCTGTATAAATTTTTAGGTCTGTGGAGTTTTGACACTAATGTTATGTACAATTTACACTTTTATACAATTTAAATCTTTTTTTAAATGAACTATATTTTCAGCGAAAGGTATAATACACATTCATCCCTTACAAAGAATTATTTTTATATTTCCCCCCTTACCTATAAATAGACAAGTATGGAGTACAAAAACACAATTCTATTATACCCCACTGTAGCTTGTATTTAGCTGCACCAATCCAGGTATCTGTTTTAACAATATCCACCGTCTTGGTTGGTCTTTCGTCACTGTTTACACATATTTTCATTGCCGATATCCATGTGGTATTAATTGATGATGACACAGACGACAAAACTAAAGTAATTGAATATCTTTTGTTAAAAAAAGAAAAAAAAAAATTAAAACACTTAAAAAATGAATAGATATATATTTTCTTTGCGAATACAAGCATATTTGCATTTCTTGAAAAACATTTTACCATTCATATGTATTACTATATATAAATATCAAATGAAATGTAGAGTTCAGAAAGAAAGAAAGAATGTGTGAACAAAATCTACGAACCAAGCTTTAAAAAAAAATTCTCTAAAAAGTAGTAATCACCAGTAGTGGTTATAAATAATGATTTTTAAAAACATGTAGGAAACTATTTAAAATTTTAAACATTATATGAAATACTTTTCTTTTCGATATATGAAAGGATGCTATTGATTAATCTTTTTGTACAAAATACGATGTATGAACATATATATGCATAAGCAACAATGTTTTTTTCTGAATTTTTGAAAATATATATTGAATTCACTAAAGATGTCTGTATACAATACTTGTTCGATGCATGTATATTATGAGTTTTAATTTTCATAAAAGGTAAAAAAAAAAAAAGCAAATCCCGCTGTTTTTAAGATGTTCTTACTCTTTTTCCTCTGAAATCTCTCATTATCTCTCATTCTTTGCTTAATAATTCTAAGTGTGTGTCCTATTTAAAAATACATTACCTAACTTTGGTGTCTTTGCTACATTCAGATATCATGATTTCAAAAACCAGGATTTACACTACCTCGAGGTGCCTTCATACAACGTCAGTGGCCAATAGTATAGCAAATATAAAGGAAATATCTCTCGTTTTTCTTTGATAAAATTTAATTCCAAGCGGTGACCCACCCTACCCCCGGCGATAATGGTTTTAATATTCCATAATCTACATTATCTTAAGATGTTTAAACATACACTTGAAGTTTTCTAGCCAAAAAGTATATGAAAAGTAAACTTTTAAGAAGATTTTCTTTATATTCCTACTCAGTCAGTGTCGAAGTCCACAACACAGAAAGCAGAGTGAAGCATGCAAATGTAGTTGGAACAGTAGTAGAGGGGGAAAAGGGTGAGGAAACAGTCACAGAGAAAGTTAAATGAATACCAACAACACGGAGAAGCATGGGATGGTACAGGCAGAGATCCGCCAAATGTAAGAAAAGCTAAGAAAGGCAAAAGCAACAAAACTGGGAAGCCAATGTGCATGGACAAGATGGACGACAAAAGAATGGAAGCTGAATTGGGAGAAATATGGAGGATGAAACCACACTGTATCCAGTTCCAGTATCCAGGTATGATCTGCCTCCATTGCCAATCAGTCTACACAAATGGGGCTTAAGGAAGGAGTCTTTTCTGGTTTTCGACTTGTCAAACGTAAATTTGCTAGATTGTTCATTAAATTAAGATGAAAGGATATCTTATTTACTATCATACAACTTGGC
Organism: Magallana gigas; assembly: GCF_963853765.1. Classification (NCBI taxonomy): domain Eukaryota; kingdom Metazoa; phylum Mollusca; class Bivalvia; order Ostreida; family Ostreidae; genus Magallana; species Magallana gigas. The sequence goes on along the minus strand of NC_088855.1, from coordinate 55,178,854 downwards.
ATAGAAAAACTAATCAATGTTTAGAATCTAAACAATGACTATTTTTGGCGTAATATTGGCGTAGGAAAAATATCACGTTTCGCAATTCAGAATTGCTTCAGGTTAATGAGTCTGTTTTAGAATTTTAAAAACAAGAACATTTATGTTACATTTTTTTTTACTAATGTGAACTTATAATATGATACTTAGGTTTCAGAATGTGTTTTAAAATATGATTCGCCTATCATTTTTTACATTTTTATAAGCTATTGAAAGCGCTCATTCTATACATTGATTTTTGTGAAAAAAATCACTAAAATCAGTTTTTCTCTCTTGCTTAATGGTCAATATATTAGCTTTTCTGTCAATTTATATCTAAATATAAAGTCTTCATAATACATAAAAATCAGAAATATTTTATTATTGGAAGCATAAAAAATAATCAAAATTTAAGATAATTAGAGGACATGCGGGCTAAGCAATATCAATTTTAGTATAAATTTAGTAGTATAAGCTGATAGACATTCTGATATTCTATCATTTCATTGAAGAATAGAATCTTCAAATCTTAAACAAATGTCTACATAACTACAAAGAGCAACACTTATTTTTATCATCCTTTACGTTGAGGAAAAAGGTAGTGACCTTGACCTGACCTTTATGTGAAAACAAAAAGGTCAAATTTGATTAAACTGAACGAATCAATTGGTAATATCATCCGTTTTACTGTGTCAAAATTTCATGAATTTCTTACTATCAGAAGTATGTTAAATAACGAAAAGACTCCTTCCTTAACAGAAAATATGAACTGCGATCTATTTGGAAAGAGAAAAACTCTGGAACACATGTTGTCATAATATAATGTCTCTTTGACATAGAGCAGGTATAGCTGCAGTATATACAACAGTCAAGAAACCCTCAGAACAGAAGTCCATTTTTGATTCAGCAACATTATGGGAAATGCAGGTAGACCTCGGATGTCGGCTGGTATTTCCAGATGGTATCCGCATCAATACCCGCCCTGACATTGTATTATGGTCCAAAGAAGGCAATAAAATAATAATAGTGGAGCTTACGGTCCCAAGGGAAAAGAATTGCAATGAGGCCTACCAGAGAAAATATTAAAGTATCAAGATCTGACAGACGACATCCGCATAAAGGATGAAGTGCATGGGATTTCCGAATGGAGATGGGTTGCAGAGGATTTCAGCCCAGTCTACGCGGAGAGCAATGACAGCCCTTGGGGTTAAGAGAGAAGAAAGGAAAGCTTGAATACAGAGACTGTCAACAACAGGAGAGAAGTAATCATGTTGGTTATGGTGGAGAAGAGCAGTGCAGACCTGGAAGTCATCTACAGACGGGCAATGATTTGGGCAATCATTGCTGACTCAAAATCTCGAGGACATTCCAGGATAGGAGTCGAAACGACCGACGGCGGGTGGAACTGGCTAACGACGTCTATAGATTTAGCAGTTTTAAATATAACTACTTAAAAAAACCAATCCCCATTTTGGCCTAGTGTTTTATTAGAATGTTTACAATTCAACTTAATTAATATTGAACCTCCACACTATATTTACTTTAATTCAATATCAGATGCACTGCAATAGAGAGAAATGCATATTTTTGAGCAGAATTGAAGTATAAATAAAATTTGTTTATTCAGAAACAATTCTTACTATATTGAAAAAGTACCATACATATAATTTAATCATTGAATTGTAAAGTTTGAAATAGTTTATACGTGTATACTAGTATAACATGGAGTTCTTACAACAAGCTAATTATTACTTTCATCTTTTGTTTGTAATATAACACATAAGCAGATGGGTGAGCAGGAAATAAAATGCATTTCAGTTACCTGTTATGAAGAACAGTATCTTTATAGTCAGTTTATCCCTCATTTTATAACTCGTAAAACATAATTGAGTATTTTCGTCCTGTATTGACACATGACTCGGAAACCGGAAGAACTGAATTTCTGAAAATTGAGTTTAATTTAAGAGAGAGAGAGAGAGAGAGAGAGAGAGAGAGAGAGAGAGAGGCAGAAAGAGAGAGAGAGAGAGAGAGAGAGAGAGAGAGAGAGAGAGAAGGGGGTGCTAAATAATTGTCAGTGGATGTTTTGTAGTACATCTTAAATTTAAATGCTGTCTTTTGTATAAGGCTCATTATATTTCCTGAAGTTGCCCATCTTTAAAGCTAATCACTTAAAATTGACTATATATTATCAAATGTTGGTGAAGGCATAGCATGTATTCACATGGAGTTTAATACTTTTATTTCTTTAGTTTCATATTTCTTAAACTTGATAGATTACAAAAACTACCGATATAGTTGATCTATAATCATGATATTAATTTTACTTTCGAGCAATATATCATCTTATTATAGAACCTTTCCAAGGTTGTAATATACAAGGCGGCTTTAATGCAGAAACAATATAATAATACCCTTGAACGATATTACATCGAATGGAAAAAATGTGATTTAATTTTTCGAAAACAAAATGTGTCACAAATTAGGACCTGTCAGTGTCATGCGACTCATTTGTCACTACGAATGTACATATCATATTAGTCACACGCTGTTCATGTGAATTGATAGTGATCACCTTAAAACGGAATTTCCTATTCGTAATCATTTTAATGAGCATGATATATATATATATATATATATATATATATATATATATATATATATATGTGTGTGTGTGTGTTGCATCCTTGATAAATATAGATCTACATCGATAATTTCCTCCATGGTAATTAATGAGATGAGATATACCATATACCACAATAAATCCGTATTGGGAGACAAGATGATACACGAGTGTAATGTGAGCTTAAACACAACCTTTTACTAGTGGTCCCACTTAAAATGTTATTAAATAAGCTCCATTACTTTTAGATCATCGAAAAACATTCAAGTTTCACGATGTCTTCTAAACACCCTATTTGTTTAAGCAAAATTTGTCATCAAGCATTCTTTTGAAAAAAATATTTCACTTATAGTTAATTGAAAAGTTATTCCGCATTTTATCATAAAACGTAAAGAGAGCAAGTACTCTTATCAGTGTAATTGTATCAAATATGTTTAAAAAATAAATATATACATGATACCTTCTTTGGATTTATTTAGTGCTGTTTGTATTTATATCTATAAGGTTTAATGATAACAAAATAATGGGGTATGACAATGGCAAATATGGCAAATGTCTTGAACATAAAACTCCATAATACATAATTATATGAGTATACGAGATATTCTATAGAAAAACCTTTATCCAGTAAATACCGGTTTTATAGCTAAAATTATATTGATGATTTTCTCTGTATTTGAATGAATGCCAGAAGTATTGAATTTTAACAGGGCTTGCAGAATATAATTTACATCTATTGCGATCAAATAGATAGATTTATGTAAAGTGGACTGATTAATCATACTGCAGATTTTGATCATTCTACAAAACTTTCTTCATGGCACTTTTGCCCCTATAAACAATCTATATAAAACTGATTTTATATTCAATGTGATTCAAAGCTAAAACTCAAGGAAGGACTGTTTCTCGATAACTGTGGTACTGGCTTCTTTTTTGCAGGGCACATTGGTATAATTTCGTAAAATTGGCTAATGGCAATAGTTGTTCATAAAAAGATTGTTTAATTACATGTGCCAGGAGAACGTCTTTGAAAACCTCATCGACAAAGGAGTATTGTTCAGATTTTGAAAGAGTAAATAAATTTATTTTGTGTTTTCTTAAGATCATTGATAGTGTTAGCTGAAATAATACTTACCTTTTCATTCAGTCATGACGAGCGACCCATTTTGAAGTACTGCCATTGTTTACTTAAAAATGTATCCTCTTTTACTTGTACTTATAAATGCAACGAAATATTATAATAAGTATGTACCACGATTAAGTTTTACTTATTTTTTTGTAAGAATAACGAATATGCTTGAAGATCGGTACAAAACAAGATTCAATTTAATGGAATTTTCAAATTGGATTTTTCAATCCTAGGTTGTCATAACAACAGTTCTGTAGAAAATGGTCCGTATGTTAGACTATAGAAAAACAAGCACAAGTGACTTTCCTTATATTGTCCGAAATTAAAACAAATGTCTGGTTTTATTGTTAATATAACCATTATTTTATTATCATTTCAAAATAGTTTATATATAAACGTACAAATATTTTAAGTTGTATCATTATATTAAAAGATAAAGACTCGGTCTCAGAACAAATAGTTATTGTGAACTGATCCTCCACATCGAACACTTAAATCTCGTTTTCAATTTCACATCATCAGAAACTTCGAAAAAAATTGTTAGACTGGCTTTTCCTTACAGTGTTTAAATAATTAAACCAAACCATTACTTAATTTGCTAAAACATTTACGTTTCTGTTTCCTATTGTCTAAAAACGCTTAAAGATGGAAAATAGAAATTACAAAAATGGCACATCGCTCTACTTTCGAACAATTATTAACAACTATATAGATATTGAAATGTTTATTTTTCAATGAAACTTACAATTGCCCTGCTGGATATCATTTACATGTGAGTTATTTACAAGTTGCTAAAAAAAAATATTTTAAATCACTTTTTGTCGAATTTTAAGTCCCCAGATAACAAAATTCATATTGATAGATTTTTATAAACATTTAGATCAAAAGTATTATAAATATGTGTCTTTCCCTCTTACAAATCTCTTCCAAACAACTTTATAAATCTATGAAATCTTTTAAAGATCCCTCCTTGTTTCAGCATTGCTGGTGATTGATCGGCCAGGTTTGGTTCAGATAAATGGTCATCCTTAACGTTTCATTCTGTGAATCCAGGATATCTTTGGACAGAGTATAGGAATTGTGAAGGAACTGTAAAGAAAAACAATGTAGTAACAATGCATACAGTGTGGAGATGTCTGGCATTTTTAAAGATTGATAAAAAGGTTGCCCGTGTCGGGAATATGATGCATGGGTTCGACCCAATTTTTTAACTGAAACTCCAAAGTGAACACTTAAACCTCATTTTCGATTTATCGTCATTAGACACTTTCTACACAAACTGTGCGAGTTGCCTTTCCTTACAGCGTTTAGATAAATGAACCACCATTTATAGTTCAAAAATTACATTTCCGTGTCCTTGTTTCTGAAAACGCTTAAACAAGGAAAATAGAAATTACGTCAACAGTGTACCACTTTACTTTTGAGCAATTGTTAGCAGCTATATAGATATTGAAATGTCTGTTTTCAATGGAACCTACAACTACCCTGCTGGATATCATTAACAGTTAATTGCAAGTTTCTCAAACATTCTTGAACATCACTTTTTTAATTGATGCTGTAAATTCCTAATTAAACGCGAGAAAAAAATATCTGCTTAAAATCGCGAGAAGCATCTTTCGGAGATTTAATATATCGCTATTATTTTCTGAGAGTTGAAAACTATAAGTAATAAGAATAAAAATTCCACGTCCGCGATTTTATATTCTCGCGATTTGATGCAAACCAGCGGGATTGCAGAATTAAGTGCTCGTGTAATATAGGGAATTAACAGCATCCTAGAAACTACATGTACAAATTCTACTAATTATTAGATCCATTGTCGTCTTCGGAATATTTCATTTTTTCTGTATATATTGGTACACTGTAAATAATTTCGCATACATAAATAAGTGGAAGTATGACTTCCAACGGATTTTGAATTCTGACTTAAAATGATTTTTTTTCATGTTAAAACCATCAAACTAAGTGAAATATATAAAATATAATAATATGTGAAATATTGTCGCTGATAGTGTGTCCTACGTCTATTGTCCAAGAATCTTAAGCATCGCGGATGGTGGTTTTTTTTTAAATATTCAACAAGGGGTTCATTAACTATGTGTGAGTTTGTAAGATTGAGAAAATTTGCGTTAGATCACCCAGAATTATAATTTTATCGGACAATTCAAGTGCCTTTTCAACACACCATTGGAGTTTTTTTCTAAAAGGAAATGTCGGCATTTGGAGGACGATATGCACAACAGGAAAGACTTTAAGAGATATGGTCACCACCGCGTGATTTTCTATCGTGACGAAAAAATAGAACTAAATCCATCAATAATCAAAGTACTGAAGTACCGACGGGAGTTGATTATATCGATTGCTATTTATCTTAAAAACGACTGTATGTTATTTTGCATGGCAAGTAAATTCCTATAAGTTTTTGAATTACGCACATTTTTATAATATGAATCCTACAGGAATTTCGTGAAAATCCAATATCAGTCATGTTGTGTAATATTCAAATAATTATTCCATCAAACAACGTATTAGTAATCGAAATAGTTATGAGAAATTGTATGGATCCAAGCATAATTGAACTCTACTCTCGTTCAACCAGACTCTCAGCTGTATCCGTTAATATCCGATAAGCAAGGCAGACTTACGGAGACAGCCGAGCGTCTGGTTGAACGAGACTATATTGATCTCTGGCGTAGGAATACATAAAATGTACGACTTCAAAAAATATCCAAATTGTTCGTACCATTTAAAATCTGACTATTTACAAGGTACATGTGTAATTATAAATGGAGAACAATGCTTAACGACTCATTACATCGAATATATTGATTAGAACTAAATGTTATCAGCGGTGTTGATTTGTGCTTAGGTCCAAACACTGTTTCACTGTCGGTTTGCCTGAGTAACTGCATAGGAGGAGAGTTAATTAAAATCAACTCCCAAAAATGTAGTCATTCAAAACCTTTGAGTCTCAATGTCTTTAAGTAAAACATAAAATATCGTAGTCTGAAATAATATTTTTTTTAAAAATCAAACTTATTTCTAATACGAAATCCTAATAATAAAATTTTGATTCCTGCCTGACGTCCCTAAAGTTCTCAGAAAAAAATCATTAACAGTAAAATGCATTTCATCTAGAGCTGATATCGTTACAAAGGAACAAGAAGGTCTTCCGTTGCAACTTCGTATCGAAAAAAGATTGTCAATATGATAATAGTAACAATGTAATATACTAGTGCTAATAAATGGAGAAAATGAATGGCATACTTCAGCCCCTTATTGATGAGCACATCAATTCCAATCCAGTAATTATTCAGTCACAGAAAAACACGTAGTTTCTTTTTAATACGTTTGACATTTATCAGCAGCCGCTTAACAATAAATGCCATGTCTATATTAATTTAAAGCAATATGAGCTGCAGTTTTCATATTGAATTAAAAAAAAAATTCTACTAAAATGACAAAAGATATCATGGTTTTAAAATTTCTGTCAGCTGTTTTTGTGGAAAAAGCCATTAAGACACCTTAATTGGAGCAAAATGGAATTACTGTCGTCATGTACAAAAATTGATCTGCTATATATTCCTTATAAGTGAAATCTTTTTTCTGAAAAAAAATTAAGATTTTTTCAAATCTTATTTATCATAAAAATTTAAGTTACAAGCAGACTTATTACACTAGCAGGTTTTTGCAGCAAAATAAAATTCTAAAAAATAAAGCTCATATTGTTCGAAGAGATTGCCCAATTTACAAATTTTAGATCATATTGAACCATATTTACCATGCTACTTCCTTGAATATTGGTTTTAATGTAGTAAATATCTTAATAGTAGAGCTTCCATTGTCTATAAACAACAAATCTATTAATCTAATTATTTTAAGTTAAAAGCAATATTTGTTTACTTGTTTTAAAAAGGCAAACTGCCATGCATTTTTGGTTTTTTATTTATTCAACAAATACAACGTTGAAAAATAGTTTGCTTGCAAACATTTTGAAATGCATACATCTGTCAATAGCTGGCAACCCTGGTTATCTATCTTTGGAACTATTATTTAGTCATAGTCGTGTTATTTGTCTTATTCAACTTTTTGTTTATCAGATATTATTTACTTGCTTTCATCTGTCTTTTTTCCCTCTATTATTCATTGTTTTTGTTTTTTATTGTATTTTTTTGTTTTGGTTGTTTGGTTATTTTTTTCAATTTAAGCAACCTCTTCTATTTCATTGAATGTGAGTGAGCGAGCAAGTGTGAATGAAAGGATATATATTTTTTAAAACTGTGTTGCATTTAGCTAAAATGTTTCTTGGAGGGTAAAATTAAAAAAAATTGAAATTAAATTTTCTGCTCTTGCATATTTCACAACTTACATCGTTTGGATCTTGAACTTCTCAAACAGCTTCTTTTTATTTAAGGATAATACATTGAAAAGCACTCTGCATGACTATTCAAATAAAAAAATAGTTCAAGGTCACAACACACCTTTCACTTTTTCTGGTCAAACTAAAATTATATTTTACATACGTAGGTAACAACATAGAATAGTCATCTGTTTCACTTAATTTGCTTGTACGGATTTGGTTCTTCTGTGTTTATTGTTCATCTATTTATATCCGGAATTACACAGTTTATGACTAATCGCTATGCTTCGTGTTTTTCCCTTAAGCTTATTCACATTTGATATCAATGATTGAAATATGAGGTCTGATTAAAAGCCAAGAGTCTTTATCAACTTTATTATACCAATTGTAATTTCTGGTCAGATATTAAAATACACATTTATCAATATACTATATATCATAATATCATTGTCAGTATTGTACAACACAAAATTTTTAATTTATGACTTTTTTATGACTTTGACCTTGTCTCAATAATACAGGTTAATCAAGCAGGGTCTATCATCGTCTAAAACTTGTTGAGGTCTGTCATGTATATGCATTAGAGTAGAACGGGACGCTTTATCCCATACATGATGATTAATGGGTGAACCCTTAGACTTTTCTCTTGTTGTTGGGCATAACCTCATGAAGTCTCCAACAAGTCAACACGCGTTTAAGTTTTCAGACTTTTTTAAAAAGACTTTTTATGAAATAAACTTTTACGTGAGTTTGCTAGAATGAGCACCGAAAGTATGATTCCAACGGCATGTTTCTTCTGCTAAGAACTGTGACCGCTGACGCCCGTTTTCCGCCTACATTTTACATCCAAATATTTCGTAATTTCTGTCAGATATTCAAAAACAAATTTATCTACTAAAAACCATGATCAAATCCTAATTGATTTATATCATAATAAAATTCAAGGTCAATTTATTGATTTCTAAACAAAAGTTTTGCTAACGGGGGGTCTAAAAGAATTTCACTTAAATCGGTCTCTATAAGCAAGGAAAATATTATTTAACGTCCGATATGCGCATAAAAACTTAATAATCACATGCTTACATTAGATATTAAAGTAAAAGTTCGTTTCAATTCATATCTGTTAATTATTTTTCGAAAATTTACAAAGCGAAATTCTTTTTTGAAATGTATTTCGGTTTGTAGACATACCCCCCCCCCCCCCCCCCCCCCGTTAAACAACAAACCCTTTGGTATAAATATGATAAACAACAATATAAAAAACCCATCAAAAGGAATTTTTGTATCGGGGGGGGGGTTAAAAAACATTTCCATTTTCCGTTATATTCTATTATGAAATGAGCTGAATGAGTTATTTTAACCCAAAATACAAACTTATCTCTCTTTGATTGACCAAATCATCTATATTTAATGAAAAAATACATAAATGATTACATTATAAACAAATTACTTTTATTAGACAATTTTCCAAAAATGACAATGCTATCGTTCGCATTCCTTAAAGGATTTTCTTTGGTGTTTAAATAACTTTCTTCAAATTAGTATTTTCGCCTTATCTTAGATCTCAGACTCAGCAATTCGTATATTTTTTAAATCGAACTCGTAAATCGATTGGACATACGAAACTGAGTCTTAATGATGTGTATCTTAGTTTGTAGAATTCTCAAAGTATCAAATGAAGAATGAAATTGATAGTGACGAAGTCTATTTACCGCTAGAACTAACTCCTTTTTCAACACTTCTTTTAGGCTTCTGCATTTGAGTAAAATGCACCCTGGAATAATATCGGTAGCACTTCTAATTGACCGCGAAACATTAAGCGTCGGGATGCACTAGTCGGCATCCTCCGCACTCTCTACACTGACATGAAGGTACTGAACTTTTCTCTCCACTGCGGTCAAAAAAAAACTCCACTTTGATTCTAATTTAAATCGTCTTCTTTATCTGTAAGCTCCTAAACTCCTGGTGAAACTCCCTACAGATTTTATATTCTATTCAATATTTTACAATTAAATTCATCTTATTCTACAAGAAAATCAATGAAATGTGGAAAAATATTAGAGAAATTAGAAGAAACGTACGACCCAGATTAAACTTAAAATCATAGTTTTGCTATTGCGTGTGATACTACCCACATACTTTTAACTTTGTATCTGCGTTTTATTATTTCTAATCTAATTTATGAGTATATCAATGTATACAAATTCTATCATTTTACCAAAGTCTACCTATTCACAGTTGCCTGAATTTCAATAATTTACGGTTATCAAATCTTAACTAAGCTAATAAGGTATAATAAGAGTTAGTTTTAATCTGGTGATGAACATGTAAGTTGAATTGACCTGGGTTCACATTTGAACCTCTTTTACATCATAACACGGGTCCTCCAAAGGCACAGGAGGAATTCTCTCTCAGGCACAAAACTTTATTCACAGATCACCATGCAGTTCATTGTAAGAATTCTTTATAACAATTTTAAAACCTTTGTGTATAGATAATTTTTGCGGCGTTGTTGACCAGGGACATAAATTACATGTAGTAAATCTTAATTTTCAATGCTCTTTTGGAATAAGGCCTATTAATTTTCTAGGAAGTATCTCTTCTTTGCGGCTGATTATATGAAATGGACATAATAAATATTGGCTGTCGGTAAAGATATATTACCTTGATTATATTCACATGAAGTTTATATATTCTCATATTTTTAGATTTTTTAGACTAAGAAACCTACCACTTAGTCATTTCTCAACCATACTATCAATTTTTTTTTAGAGCAGAATATTATCTGATATTGGTTTATTTTGCATAGTTATGTCATCATTGGAATACCATACTGTAGATTATTTTTTACAGGGTTGCATTATACGCTGGCGGCATTTAGGTCCTTGGACAGACAGAATGATATATGACTATAAAAGTGAACTAATTATTTCACTTGAAGAAAAAAAATTGTAAATACATTCATCATTAACAGAATGTGTTATAAACTGAGTTCGTTGAGTGTCATGTGATTCACTTGTTACGGCGAATGTACACAGACTAGCCACGGACTTGTCAAGTGAATGCAGTTCATGTTAATGAAGTTGATGGAGTTAAAACGTATTTCCCCATTCGTATTTTTTTTAATAAGTATGACGTAATTACATATGCTGCATCCTTACATCAGCTATTTCCTTAATGGCAATAGGTGTGGTGAAAAAACACTATATACTATAATAAATTTGTATTGGAGGACAACGAAATTCATATACACAAGTAATTTTAGCTTTATAACAAATTAACACTAGTGTTCCAACTTGAACTATTCTTTCAAAAACATTCTCTGGCATCGGTAGCACTTCTGATTGAACGCGAAACATAAAGCGCCGGAATGCACTAGTCCGCACCTTCCGCACTCTGGACACTGACATGAAGGTGCTGAACTTCTCTCTCCACTGCGGTCGAAAAAAATACTCCACTTTGATTCTAATTTAAATCGTTTTCTTTATTGTAATGTCTTAAACTCCTTACACATTTTATATTCTATTCAATATTTTACAATAATATTTATCTTATTCCAGAAGAAAATCAATGAAATGTGGAAAAATATTAGAGATATTTGAAGAAACGTACGACCCAGATTAAACTTAAAATCATAGTTTTGCTATTGCGTGTGTGATACTACCCACACACTTTTAACTTTCTATCTGCATCTTATGATTTCTAATCCAACTTACGAGTATATCAATTTAAACGAATTCTTTTATTTTTACCACAGTCTACCTATTCTTATTTGTTGAATTTTAATAACTTACGGTAATCAAAGCTTAACTAAGCTACAAAGGTATAATAAAAGCTAAGATACGTGTAAAACAGGCTTTTGTTTAAGTCTGATGATGAACATGTAAGGTTTAATTGCACTGGGTTCACATTTGAACCTCTCTTTTACATCCTAACACGGGTCTTCCAAAGATAGAGGGTAAATTCTCTCTCAGGCACAAAACTTTATTCACAGATCACCATGCAGTCCATTGTAAGGATGTTTTTTTAAAGCAATTGTGTTGAGATAATTTTTGCTGCGTTGCTGACCAGGGACATAAATTAGTAAATCATTTATAAATAATAATAATAAATATTGGCTGTCGGTAAAGATATTACCTTGATTTTATTCACATAAAGTTTATATATTTTCATATTTTTAGATTTTTTAGACTAAGAAATCTTCCGCTTAGTTAATTCTCAACCATACTATCGAGTTAGTTTTAGAGCAGAATATTATCTGATATTGGTTTATTTTGCATAGTTATGTCATCATTGGAATATCATACTGTAGATCTTTTAAAGGGTTGCATTATACGCTGGTGGCATTTAGGTCCTTGGACAGACAGAATGATATATGACTATAAAAGTAAACTAGTTAAATCATTTGAAGAAATAAAATATTGTAAATACATTCATCATAAACAGAATGTGTTATAAACTGAGTTCCTTGATTGTCATGCAATTCACTTGTTACGGCTAATATACAAAGACTAGTCACACATTGGTCAAGTGAATTGATGGAGTTCATGTTAAAAAGTATTTCCCCAGTCGTATTTTTTTTCAATAAGGATAAAGTATTTACATATGTTGCATCCTTACATCAGCTATTTCCTTCATGGCAATAGATGTGATGAAAAACACCATATACCATAATATATCTGTATGTGAGGACAAGGAAATACAAATACACAAGTAATATTTGATTAATAGGAACTTTACATTAGTGGTCCAACTTGAACTATTCTTATAGTCTGTCCCAAGATATTTAAGCAGCACATTTGGACGATTTTTAATAAAATACACATACCTGTGAAAAAAGTGCAATTGAAGTAGTTGAAAGGGATAATTTCCAAGATAATTTCATTGACACATTATCATCTTTCACTCGGAAAAATTCACAGAAACAAAAAAAAAAGATTCCTTAAGGAGATTTATAATGGGGAATGTTTACATCTTTTCTCCATTCGGAATACACTCGGAATACATCGCACAATTTTTCAACGTTATCATCCGGGCTTGCTGCAATACAAAATCCCCATGGACATCACAATTTTTAACATTGTATTGAAACCTGATAAGCTAACAGGGGCGTTTCGACTGAGATATTTTGGAAATTTTTCATTACTTTTGAATGAACATCGTTTGAACCCTGGGGTATTTATAGATATCAAGCAATTAAGCAAAATCTGAATTTAGGATATCTTGGGAAAAACTATAAGAATAAAAAAGTTCCGTTGTTTTAGCCCTTTAAAGGGATCAAGATCTTGTTAGTAAAAGGTGTCTATAGATTTCTAAAATTTGAGATATGAATATTTTCAATGATTCTTTATTACAATAGCTTACTTTTATCATGTTAATCGGGGTTTAATTTTCAGATAAAAATGATGATATGTCATGTTTAAACCGTCATTTTAATGAAAACAAAATCAGCTACAAATCTAAGATTCCATCCGTTTATGACAAATAAAATAATTGATTATGCATACAGTCTCTGTAAAACGGCACGTAGAATGTTTTTGGCCTCTTCTTCAAAATTATATTGAATTGAACATACTCAGGAGGTATCGGGGTTTCTTTTTATAGGATATAGGATTTAAAATGGAATGTCAAGAAAATATATCATTTTCTATATAATTCAGTTATGGTCATAAAGCACGGTAAAGGGATATATAAAATCAAATATGACATCAAAATGGAACTTGCATCAAAATTCGAAAACATTCAATAGATTTTGACCTTAAGCCGTAAATGCACTTTTAAATAATATCACATTTGTCTCATGTATCTGTAAACATTTTGGATTAACTCTTAAACCTTTTTGTTATTTTAACCAACTTTATCATTAAGCGTAGTTCTGAAAAAAATATTTTTGATGTCGGAGAAACAAAAGGTCATTCCACTTTCAGTCATAAAAAAGAGCGATTAATCTTCTAATTGAAACTATATCAAATATGTCTTGAAAATGATTATATACATGAAGCACTCTTCAGCATGTGTTAGAAATCAAATTTGATTTAATAAGTGCATTTTGCCACCATGATTGCAATGATTAAAATTGGGTATCATAATGGCAAATTGCTTGAAAATAAAACTGCATGATGCACATATGAAATTATCTATCCTTAAACCTTAAACAAGTAAATGCTCATTTTTCTCTAAAATTAAATAGGTGAGTTTCCCTGTATTAGATTATTGAATTTGAACAGTGCTAAATATATGTTTCAAACATATTGCGATCAGAGAGATAAATTAGAGTAGAACGGATTGATTTTTCATACTGCAGATTTCCTCAAGACACCTTTTCCCCAGTGAAAATTCTATTGTAAACTGATTATCATTCAGTGAGATAAGCTCATAATAGACTGGTTCACAATACCCGTAGCATTAGCTTCCTATTTTGGAGGGTACATTAACATAGGTTATTTTCAAAATTGGTAATAACAATGGTTTATTGCTTTAAAAAAGATGTCGTTTAATTACATTTATATACTAAGAAATTGTTTTTGAAAATCTCATTAACAAAGGGGTATTACTCATGTTGTGAAAGGGCTACTAATAATGTAACTGTGTGTCTAAAGATCATTGATATTAATTGTCATAATACTTACTTTTTCAGTCTGACATAGCAAGCTAGCCACCTTGAAGTACTGATTTGATTTACCAAAACTTTATCTTCCTTCATTTGAACTTTGAATTTTAAGTAAAACAATTCAAATTTTATGTAAAACAAAATATCATAATCAGTATATACAACGATAACGTTTCACTTTTTATAAGAAAAAAGTATAAAAAAGTATATGCTTAAAGATCAGAACAATTAAAATTTGCCTTAAACCGTTTCTTACATTATAAAAATACTAGTTCATGCTTTTACAGGCTTTTTTAGACAAAGATAAAAAACATGTTTTGGTTAGTAGCTACACTGTACTAATATAACCTTTATTTTATTATCTTTTCTATAAAAAGAACTTTTTTAGTTGTATCAATATATTCAATGATAAAGATTCTGTTTCAGATTAAACCAGTTCTTTTAACTGAACCTCAACAGCACAAACTTCCTTTTAGATTTAACATCATCAAATAGATTCTACACAAGCCTTGTGAGTTGCATTTCCTCACAGTGTATGGGTAACTAAAACCAACCACCATTCAATTTGCTTATTAATTTCGTTTCCGTGTCCTTGTATCTAAACTCGCTAAAACAAGGAAAATTGAAATTATGAAAATAGTCCATCGCTCTACCTTCGAACAAATAAATGCATTAGCTATAGCTACATAGAAATAAATGTCTGTTTTTCAAAGGAACCTACATTTACCTTTCTGGATATCATTTACGGGTGAGCCGTTTTCTACTAATTGTTCATACAATGTGGAAGATCACTTTGTTTTGATTTTGAAATCCCATTATTATAAAATCTACTGTGTATAGATTTTGAAAAGCATTGATATCATCTATACAATTAATATGTCCCTTACCCTCTTACAAATCTCTTTCCAACCACTTGATCAATCTATTTAAGTACCTTCCTTATTTCAGCATTGCTGCTGATCTATCGGCCAGGTTGTGCCTCCATGTACTCTTGGAAGGAGGGTCTTAATCACTGTGATGCCTCTGATAGCACACGGCAACCGACACTGGAAGATGTCTCCACCCTACGACAGGACTCCTGGATCTACGTTGCTAGGATCTTCCTGCCCGAAATATCAGAAGGTGAGTTACCTTGCAAAAAAGTTTATTGACGTCCCATCACTAAAATGAGACAATAAAAATCCTTTTATTATCTTATATGTTACGGTAAATAATATGTGCTTTCATAAATTTTGAGCAATTACCTCAGTAAACTTGATTCAGGTTCCTCCATTGTAATCATGAAAGTGAACAACAGTTCGGATAAAGGAATAAAAGGTAAGTTTAAATCCCCACACAGGTAGAGGGTTAAGATATTAAATGTTTTATAAAAAAAAAAGTTTGATTCTGAAAATGGCAATTAATGTCCATAATTACAATACTTTCTGATTAGCTATATATTTCAATGTGTTGAACATTTATCATATTGATTTAATGTTCCTTAATGTATTATTTTGCCTTCTCGTGTATTCTTATCTCATCTAAATGAAAGCTTCTAGTGAGTTTTCTGATCATCTTTTGTCCGTTGTTCGTCCGTCCATATGACCGTCTGTCCGTTTGTCTTTAACGATTTTAACGTTTTCACGATTTCTACTACTAATCTTCTCTTAAACCATTGGCCAAATTTAACCATACTTGAAACGAAGCTTTCATATGGAAAGGGAATTCTAAAGTATTGAAATACAGTGAGTCTCAAAATCATTCTTCTTAAAACCCACTGCGCCAGAAATGAAAATATTAGAGTTAAAGCTTCTATTAATAGTTTTAATTTTAAACTGTCAAAGCCGTGAATCCTGGATAAATAATGGGGCCTCAGGACAGGTTCAACGCTATGCACAGAGATGTTTTTGAGAAAATCTGTAAAACAAACTTCACAAGAACTGCAAGATTTTAATGAGATATATTACTATGCAAGTATCCTCAGATACATGTGCATGTAGTGATATTTTAAACTGTTGAAATAGTGTTCCTTAGAACAATCATATGAAAAGGAGTTTTAAAGTTCCACATAAAAATATAGCAGCAAAATGTTCCTCTCAAGAACTGCAGTGCTTCAATTTGTGATATTACTCAGCAAACATTCTAAGACAATTTAGATTATAAATTGTTAAAACCACCACCCCCGGATCAATACTGAGTCTAAAGGGGCGGAAATAATAACTATTTATACTCATTTGATCATAATTTTTTTTGCAGTTAAATTATTTTTGTTATGTCAAGGCGAAGATAATAATAAGATCGGTCAGTTGATGCATGATTCATCTAATTATATCTAAAAATCTTATGTATTCATCAAATCAATGTGAATCCTATACATATGAACTTTATTAATATACACGTTTGTTATGCTTACTATAACATATGAAAGTTCAATGAAAAAAATCTCAAAATTTGAAAGATTTTTGAAACTAAAATGCAATGCCATACCCTATCTATCTTAATATTTCTAATGACATTTTAAATTTTAAAGAACTCTCCTTTGTCATGATATGATATTTAATGATGAATTGTCTTTGAGATTGTACGAACTGCAGCGATTCCTGTCCGTGCATCGTCTTTAATAGGAACAGGTCCTCATTGATTTCTCAACAACACAAAATGAAGCCAGGCATACATTACATTTTACATGATTATGGATTTGAAGGTATCTCTTGGCCATCGAGAAGTAATAAAATGCAAATGATTAACATTTTTGTTTCATTAAGTATTTTTATTGACATATATTCAATATTCATTGAGATTTTATTTCCAGATTTTCCCGATCCTGACGAATGCTTGAAATATCATGTTAACAAGAAAGCAGCAATGTTTGGGGATTGTAAAGAAAAACAAAATATACAGTGTTTAAATTGTAAGTAACAAAGCATACAGTGTGGATATGTTTTGTATTTTGTATTCAGGGACCAATTTATGTGGCTTTGCTCATGACAATGCCCATATGAATATATACTATGAAATTGCTCTTACCACAACAAAGAAAATTATTGAAAATGCTTTGAAATTGTCGGGTACATGAAATACAAATTACTCTTCAAATTAACAACATTGGCTTAAAAAAGATTTGCATGTTAACTTTACATAACTTTTAAGTCAAAAGCATAAGCAAACGAACAGGTTTATACCGATTTCTATTGTTATAAACATTGCCTTTAGAAGTCACAGCAGTTTGATGCACGTTAAAAAATTACTTAAAATTCCCATCAAGAGTCTTTATTTGAAGTTTATTGTTTTCATACAATAACGACAAGCAAAACAATATTATTAAAGGGAAATGTTTTGTAGATACACAAACTGATTTTGAAGCAACAGTCACTGCTTGTTACCAACCAGATAAGAACGATTTGCCATGTTTTTCTTTACCCAAAATTCGCGAGCGAAAGAGTGATCAAGGTAAATATTAATGTAAAAAAATCCCGATCTCGTGTATAACATTCTTTTGTGTGATTATAAGTCACAAAATTGCAAGTTTAAATAAAGAAATTTTAAAAAAATATGTTGATTAAATTAGATTATATATGAAGAAACATACCTCGATTTCGTAAGTAAGCGCAGAGTATCTATTCCCATATTCGTAAATAAAAAAGTCACGAACTCAAGTCTCACTAATATATATTTTGCTTTGCTGTTTAATTCTTTCGTAATACGTTAATTTGTTATTTACAACACAAACGAATATTTTATATTCTCTTGCCATGTTTATGTAATTTAAAATGTATTAGAGACATTAAAGATTTGAGCTATTACAGATGATTCTATACCCCACTGCACCATTCCTTGGATATGCCAAACAAGACACACGTGTGGTATTCTACTTATTATTGGATCCATTGTCGTCTTTGGAATATTAAATGTTGTCTGTATATACTGGTAAATATTTTGAAAATATAAATTTAATAATCGGTGGAAATGTGCTTTTTAGCGGAATTTAAATTCTGGCTTAAAAAGATTATTTTTATGTTGAAACCTCGAATCTAAATGAAATAATAAAATATATGAAATATAATTATTATGAAATATGTATTTGCAGTAGTGTCAAGTACTTTGTACGGAGAAAGTTAGCCGGCGCAACATTAAGACGAGGAGACTGTTTACCGAGTCCAGTGAAAACAACCGTTCACATTTACTCACACATGTAAAAAAAAAAATTCATGTATAAAACGTTTCAGTAAATTGGGATTGAATTTTTTGTGTGTGTTTATAGCAAGGAACTATATGTAATGATATTTTACAGTCGTCCTTTTTTATACGCATAAAACGGTTGCAAAGCATCTGGGTGTAGAAATACGGCAACAATTATGATGCACGACGCATAATGATAGATTTACAGTGCTCAGTAAGTATGCCGTTTATTATGTAAAAGATTTCATAAGATAACAAAAGAAAAAAGGTAACAAATCGGAATAAAATACGTTTTGTCATGATTCACGGTATTGTATGTGTTCCTATTGCAAGGTGATGTATTCTAAAATTTGAAAATGAAGATAATTATAAAGTGATGACGGGTAGGTGCATGCTTTGTGCGTAATACAACTTTGTACAGAGATCTAAATGTCATCCTTTTTTTTTAAATTATATATCATCATGGTAAAACTATGAAATATGCGGAATTCCAATAAATGCTTTATTTTAATCAAAAAAGAATTGTGTCTCTATTTCCCGTGGCGCCTGTTTTTTAACGTCGCGTTGTTACAGCGTGGTACACAAAGAGGAAACATTTCCCATCCTATTCGATTAGCAGTATAAATTATTGATTTAAACACTTGACATTTTGTTCCTCAATTTAATTCAGTTTCAATGAAGTCCTGGTTTGGTTAAAAAACATTGGAGTCGTTAAAGTCCTTTAAAAATCCTTTTAAAAAAACCACTTATTTTAAAAGGAAAATCTTCTCTGAAGTTCCTTTATAAGCAATTATATTCAATTGTATAGTCTTAGACTCCTAGCATTATAGTAAACCATAATTCATTTGGGTAAATCCTTCCGACAACAGAAAGCAACATGGATATTTGGTTTACATTGTTCAAAGAGTAATTTTAAACATAGAGCATCCGAAAAATTGTTATATAGAGAAAATAAAGACTCTAATGTATCATTTAATATATAATTTGAAAAAAAACCAAATAGGTTATTGAGGATACAATTTTTACGACTAGAATGGTAATGTTTTTAGCAATGAATGCTAATTTTTGGATGTCGTCGGTCCTATAACACACCAAAGCGGTGCAGACAAAATGAATACCACGGTATAATATTTGTCTGCATCGCCTCAATCTGATTAAACTTAGACTTCTAAATCCACTCCTCTACGATACGCTATACAAGTAGCTATGATAATCGTACGTGAGTGGATCTAAGATCTAACTTTAATTAGATTGACATCGCCTTAGTGTGTTATAGGACCGACGATATCCAAATATGAGCATTCAGTTCTTTTATTTATATTCATATTGATGTTTTGTATGAAGTATTTGTGTATGGTCGCTTTAAAACAATTATTCAGGAATATAAAACATACATGGAACAGCCATATTAACATGGTATCTAGTTCGCTTCCGTAACTAAAAAATATAGTGCTAGAAACTTTGTAGAGAAATTATTTTTTATTAACGAGTAGATATGATTTAATGATTATTTCTAATAATTACATATCAAATAAGTTATATAAGTATGTTAGTTTAAACGTTTAATTTTATCTTACAACAATAGATACACTCAAAACACGTGAAGTCTTCTACATTGATGATCATAGCGCATAAATAAACTAAGTGTATTCACAGGAAAATATTTACATTCCACATATTTTTCGCTTGTAAAGTGTGTTGAAAGCTATGGCAGTTATAACACTGTAATGCCCATGGGGTACTCAAAGGTTAAAATGACGAGTTTTATTATGACGTCACAAACGTTGAAAGCTGTAAACTGCAACGTCACAATCGAAAATCAAAGTTCACGCTTGTAGCTGTTACTAAGGCTCTTCCATTAATATGAACTTACCCATAGAATAGGTTAGACATTTTAAAGTATAAATCACATTTCCGGACAAGGCATGAAGTAAAAAAAATGTAAATATAAGCATTAAATCATGATTTTTTGAAGTATACAGTCGCATAACTGTGGCAATGCGTGCATACAAATTTTCATAACGCGCTAACGCGCGTTACTCAATTTGTATGCACACACCGCTGAAGTTATGAGACTGTATACTTCAAAAAATCATGATTCAATGCTATATTGAACGTAGCAGATTTCCAAAACAAACATAAGGGGAAATATACACTGAATATAAATATTTCAAAGTAAAACCTTAAATATTCCTTGCATAAGAATGAAGAGCTTTAAACTGTTAAATCTTTATTTCCTTCGTGCGTATATCTTATCTATGGTCAGGAATTTGCAATTCCTGTATGTTTCCTATATTCATTTACCTAAATTTCGTGTGTAGTTTGTTACATCGTCGTTTTACACAAAGTACGGAAAATCTCTTAGAAATCATAAATTTAACGAGATGTTTAGTGTAGTAGGAATATCCTGTGCTTATATCTCTGTCTTAATGATGTGAATATGTGATGTGTATGACCTGTTAATGCACTGTAATCTAATTAAATGTGCGGATATTAACATATATATGAGAGTTTGAAAAAAAAATAGATGTCCCACTATGGGGCGATCATTGCATATATTTATATAATTGAATAAGCTATTAAAACACCACAGCAGAATAAAACAGAAACAATACAACAACAAAGAGCAGACTCATTGATGAAGGTTTTAACATCATCAAATAAAGTTGTACCAGTCACATCAGTCGTATCTATTCATTGATAAACTCTATCCTGATTTACGTTTTGGTGAAATTTCAAGAGTTTATCTTTTTTACTAAAAGAATAAGAGAAAATGTCTCAATAATTTCCGAACAACCCTCGTATGCAACGTAATATCTGTACGACTGGTGAATTTTTATGTCTGTTTGGTTGTCATGAAGTTTTAAGAAATTATGTACAATAGTCATAATTATAACATGTAAATCCTAAAAATCTAACCAATATTATCCCGTACAACTAGAATTTGGACATAGATCAAAACTTTATTGTGTTATTCATGTGCAAAACATTTACATATTTTTCACAATATCTAAAAAAACATTCAATGTTTCTGTGTGTATATATATATATATATATATATATATATATATATATATATATATATATATATATATATATATATATTACAGCACAAGGAAATAATCGCTTATTTAACATATGGACGGAACAATATAGCAAACATTTTCTGTTTATAGTTAATATTGATCATTGATCATAATATTGATAATTTCAGTTCATTCTCAAAACTAATGTGTTATTTACTATCGTATATTGTTTGAGCTGTCAGTAACTGATTTCGGTCCATTCCTCAGAAGCCCCTGTCTTGAAGTAGCTGTGCTGCAGCGACTTGCGCGGTTTTTCGGGTACCTGTATGGACGTTGAGGGTAGCGGGGGGAACCTCTCCGTCTTCTTGATTAACCAGAATGTGGACATCTCCCCTTTACCCTATAGGTTCATAACGTCTTACATTTATTACGTTTCAGCACGAAAAAAATAATTAAAACTGCTAGAATTTTGTTTATAATAGTGTCATACAGTACTGTACCTTAATCGGCACCAACCCTCGTTCAGCGATTTCATACCCTCCTAATCCAAGTAAAGCGTTCTTGGTCGTCTCCGTAATATGTATTTTACCACCTAAAACAGGTTTTGACATATTTGTTATTCGTTTCTCGAAAATTGATGCCAGAAAACTTTCTTCTCTCTCTGCATACACTAGTAATTTTAAAATGATAAAAGAAATTGAATACAGGGTCTGGCATTACAAGAATCCATCCCTACCCTGTCCGTTGGATTCCATCCTAGAGGCCGTGTTGACTGTGTCACCAAACAAACAGTACCGCGGCATGGTCTGACCAACTACTCCTAGAAACGGGAGAAAAGGTTTAACTTACAGGTAGAACACTATACCTTCATGTACATTACATAAACGTGTATGTAATTATCATATTGTACATGATAAAAACTTAATTGAAGGCGGAGAGACATCCTCACAAGCGACACAACACAAAGAGTTCGGGCCAAAATGAATTGCAGTCATTATTGTTTAAATATACAAATATATAACCGCATTATATATCTTAAGGTTAGATACAACAATTCTTCTCTCTATGTGACTTGTATTTTTTTTTGGGGGGGGGGGGGGATTAAGTATTTTTGTCCTACCAGAATATTTCCTTTTTTTCTTATATTTTACTCTCAGGGAACATATAAAATAAATTTAATACAGTTTTTTTTTTAATATTCTTTCATTCACGCATGTTAACTCACTCACATTTAAATTTATTGGTAGAGGCTGCCTAAATTAAATAAAAAATAATCATGGAAAACAAAAAATAAAAACTGAAGAAAAAAGAAATAACATAAGAACACAAGGTAATTATAAAAGAGGGAAAATATCAAGGCAAGTGAAAGCACATATATTGGTAACTAATAAACAAGAAGTTAATTAAGACAATAACATAACAATGATTGTCATAACAATGAATGATCATGGTGTCAGAATATCTTAATTATCTTATAATTACGATACCCACAGAAAAAGTTTTGGTTTCTAGAGATACACATTTGTTCTTTAACCCTACCCCTGCCTTCTCTAATCCTTCTCTACTCAGATGTCCTTGATTTGATATAGCTTGTTAAATTAGATTCAGAGATTTTTCAACACACGTGGCGTAGAAATACCACGTAAAACATATTCTTATATCTAATATTAACTGGATCCCTTACCACACCTGCAAGGTTCTCATCTCACCATGCAATGGACATCAGTTTGAAATTTCAGAAGTCAAATAGATTTTCTTGCTGATATAGCCCCGTACAGTGTAACGATATACATGTATGACAGCCAGTAACTACAATATTGCATGGAGTACGGTATCTCTCCAGCTGCTGGTCACACCCTACATGTATGTGTAATTCCATACTGATATTAAAACCGATATACATGTATTGGTGGTCAGCCGTTGTGAAAAATGTTTAAAAAAAACAAACAAAAAACGCTTTTATAAAATCCAAGTTATCACAATGATCCTATAAATTCTTGTTTCCTATTAAGCTTTATATTATCCTCGCTAACAACGACGACTTCAGAAATCATTTACTTGCAAAGAATCTACTTCAAAGGATGCTAAAAGAAATATCATTGACTAGGCTTATTTAGGTTCATACCTGCGCATACTGGTCCCGTGTGAAGCCCTATTCTAACCATGACCCTCTGTTCTGGAATGGCCCTCAGCTTGAAGTCTTCCAGCCTCCGTAGAATCTCGAGCGACATGTCCCCTATCTCCCCGCTGTGGGCGTTACCATTGCGCTCCGGTAACCCACTCACGACCATGTAGGCATCTCCGATCGTCTCTACCTGTCCAT
Source organism: Magallana gigas (assembly GCF_963853765.1). Taxonomy (NCBI): domain Eukaryota; kingdom Metazoa; phylum Mollusca; class Bivalvia; order Ostreida; family Ostreidae; genus Magallana; species Magallana gigas. The sequence continues at coordinate 55,154,610 of NC_088855.1, read as the reverse complement.
ATAGCAGGTAGAATATCATATATTTACATTTTCCAATGCCTGTATCTGTGCTGACACAGCAAATCTTTGTAATAAGAGTCCAACACATTTATTAATGACGTTTATGACGTAGTATGGGGCGCAAGCGCGGTTTGTATAATTATACAAAATGAAAAAAAAACATATTAATGTCAGTCATTTGATATTGTACAATTGCTGAAAATTGTATGAAAATAAGCAACAAGGAGTCATTCTTTGATATTAATACGAGATGGTTATTATACTATTCCATGCTTGATTAAATCTGTCACAAAGGTCTTCGGGCTTTACTGGATTCCTTATTCCTTAAATAAAACAGAAATAATAAAATACTTGACTCACAAAACAACCAAACTTACCTTGTACACATCGTAAGTAGAAATAATGGCGTCAAATAACGTATAAATCTCGTTTAGAAAATCCACGACATCTAGCGGAGATATTTTCGATGCTATTGTGGTAAACCCAACGATGTCAGAAAAGAATATAGTGACTGCTTCGAAAGCTTCAGGAATGATGAATTCCCCTCGCTTTAACTTTTCGGCTACTAATCTGAAATGAGAAAGGTATATTAATTCACATACCTTAAAATATTACATGACGGCGAGTCTAATCTTAAATTTTATTAGTATTGTACATTTACATTTATTTTCTTTGAATACAAAATATCAAGATAATACACCAATTAGTTATATTTTTTTATTTCATATACTTGCTCAAGAGATTTGTATAATAAACATAATCATGTTTTTGGTTTGTTTTTTGGTTTTTTTGTGTGTTTTTTTTTGGGGGGGGGGGGGTATCGTCTTGTGATAAGAGATTCTGTAATTACGTGAATAGTAACTATACTCGGCCTAGTTAATCATTTTATTATTTTGATATTTTTTCGGTGAAAAGTATTTATATTCCGCAAATATACTGAGATGTTCGAAAATATATTCGATGATTTCATGCGGATGAATATTCATTGCCGTGTTCACTTTAATCAGAATGAAAACAAATAGAGAACAACCATACAAAGTTTGACAAAAAATCTTAAAACTAGTTTGTGTACAGTGTCGTGGGCAAAACTAACAGAAAAGACTCTTACGCTCGCAATCTCTATGAATGCCAATTGAGGGTCTGAAGCAGATACTTACAGTGTCAGCTGGGTACGAGATAAATGTCAGTCGCCAGATTAATCGCCAGAATAGTACATACATGTATCGCTGCCAGCTTGTTACAACTACGACATTTGTTTAATCAAGATTTTGATCATAAAAGGATTTTATTCGGAAGTCAGCTAATATGTTTTATTTTTTATATTCATTAAACACTAATTACAATGTTGATTATAGACAAATATCTGTGAGTATCATTAGTCCTTACCGAGGCAGCATTCTATACAGAAGCTTGTCCGTCTTGTCTTTTTCCTCATTTAGTGCCACCGTTCTCTCCTCTACCAGATCCTCCAGGTTATTAGCGTACTTCTCCAGCATGTTGATCATGGAATCAATTATACTCACACTCCTTTGAATCAAAGACGAATTTAAATTAAACACCTAGTGCCATAATTGAAATAGACAGTGCGTCATTTCTCTCGTGATGGTTTGGAAGAGATCAAAGACTCGCTGTAGCAATCAGATAATGATATCCGCTAATGATAGCAATCAAATACCAGAGTTGTATATGTTTGTTAGTTGAATTATTTGGATGAATAATTCCTCTAACATCTCACTAAGGAGAAGACTTTTCTATTCTTTATTTTATTTATTCTTATACTTTATTATTATTTTTTTGGAAATGTAAAATAATTAAGTGAATTTCTTTTCATTTTTAACTGGACAAGTAATAATCTGCACTAATAGTATGAAACCGTCTTTATGATAATTTTGCTTCAATAGTAAACGTACCCTACTAAATTTTATATTTATTGCCTTTCATTTGATTTGTGAATATACACACCACACCACTTTGTCACTTCTGTGACTGCATTCGGGTTTGTATCCACGCCTCTGACAGTGTTATCATTGAACACGTCATTCTTACTTGTACTCACTCCTCTGACAATTATGTGATTCTACCCCATTAAAAATGCTATGATTGGACCAGTATTCTTGGTTTGTACTCACCCCTCTGACAGTGCTATAATTAGATCAGTATTCTTGGTTTGTACTCACCCCTCTGATAGTGCTATAATTGGACCAGTATTCTTGGTTTGTACTCACCCCTCTGATAGTGCTATGACTGGATCAGTATTCTTGGTTTGTACTCACCCCATTGACAGTGCTATGATTAGATCAGTATTCCTGGTCTGTACTCACCCCTCTGACAGTGCTATAATTGGACCAGTATTCTTGGTCTGTACTCACCTCTCTGACAATGCTTTGATTGGACCAGTATTCTTGGTTTGTACTCACCCCTCTGACAATGCTTTGATTGGTCCAGTATCCTTGGTTTGTACTCACCCCTCTGACAATGCATTTATTTGACGGACCAATATTCTTGTCATGTACTCACGCCTCTGTTGCAATTTTTTAAATTTACTGAGTCGATGTAAATACAAAATTAATGTCATGTTCTTAATTTTGTATCCCTTTAAATTCAGAATTTCCAGCATGACAGTGCACTCACGCCTCTGTGTTGTTCTCCCTGATAAAGGTCAGTATACTGCTGAAGTCCGGCCGCTGTCGCCAGTCGTCATCCCAACACATCGTCATCAGCTTCAACATTTGAGGCTTCAGGTCCTCAAATTTGTTGATGTCGGGTTTGCAAGACTGGCCATTTTGGATACTTTTAATTATATCTGTAATCAAAAGGTTGGCTTATATAACCTTGTGTTGAAGATATTGAATTCATAGCAATGGACTGTGTGATTCTCTGCATGTCCAACGAGGGTTTCTTCAACTTAAGTTTAAGAATGTACGACAATTACAAGAGTTACATTTTTCGTATACTTATAGTATAACAATATCATAGGCTTCAACTGTTTGAAACAAACAAACAAAAAAGTAACCTTTTTTGAGGATTTGCAAATGTAAATACCTCAGTTTGATTAATCTGAAGGACTAACTAAATTAATAATATCACAATGCCTTTTGCCGTATTGCTGGACAATGGGAATGTACCACATCGATAGAACGTCTCGTGCATGATGATACCATAACTGTACACGTCACCGGCGCGTGTTCCGTTCCTAGGAAACACATCATCGGATCTCAGAATCTCCGGACACGTCCATAATAAGTCTGTAAAAATACAGATATTGGATCAACTTAAACGAAATCTATCGCTGATTTCAAGTCTGTAACTGATATGTTGAAGCTGTAAAGAGCAGTTATGTGAACGAGCTAAAGATCAAGATTTCTCGATGGCATCAACCACTGGGTATGAAAATTACTATGAAAATCATATATTGTACATTTCCATGACGCAAAGATGGATTGATAGAAGAATAGAACTAAAATTTGGAAATGTCTACTAAACCTTTAAAGTCCTCCATTTTTGTTACGTGTGGTAGCTTGAGGTTAGCTTGGAACGCTGACACGCCGTAGTCGGTGATCTTGACTGTCCATCGGTTGTCAATGATGCAGTTGGAACTCTTCAGTCGTCCGTGAGATTTGAGGACGGATGAGTGGATGTATTTCATTCCCTGAATATAAGAATTCGTGAATATCTTTAAAATGTTTCTGTATTATATTATATTTTGCAACTTATATACTTTGTTAAGATAGACCCATATGTGTGATGTACACTCCTGTAATTTGCTTCGTACCTTTCTGCATTTTATGTTTTACTTTAGAATTAAAAATACTTTAACAATGTAGATTTCGGGAATTCACTGGGCAGGGATCCGGGTTAGACGAACATTATAAATCTGTAGGCACATGCGGGATTTACCGATTATTGAATGCTGACTCTCATAAACGCCTACTCACATACTTATTAAGCTAGATTGATCTTTGTATTTCTTTTAATTAATAATAATATTTTTATAAAACATGCGCGGGAAGAAACGGAATATATACATGTATGTCTGAATTCGAAATCTTGTATTTGTTTGTCCTCACTTTCTCTTACGATATTTTTTTTTCTAAATCAATAAACAGCTTACTATCTTTACTTGTGATATCCGTTGTTTTTATTGTTCGTTGCTTAGCAAAAACAATCACTTGACCAATCTTAGGCAGTTTCATTTATTTATTACCAAACATGTTGTGCGTCTTCCAGTCGGAAATGAATAAATGGAAACGTGATGATAATCGCAGTAACTCAATTATCATAAATTGTGGAACAAGATATATAGTTAAAGACGGGACTAAACTTGGATTCACTGTCTATACGCTATCTCAACTATTGTTAGTACACATCTCTTTGACCTTTAGCGAATACATTCAAATCTTTGACAGCATTGTAAAAAAAAATATTTCTCTTATGTATTTGTAAATATTTGTAGCTTTTTTTAGGTATAGTATTATTAACTACAAAATAAAAAAAGGAAAACTAACGTATACAAATAATATATACAAAAAAACATGGACTAATATATACATGTACCTTGCTATCTTAACTCACGTCTAAACTTTTATCGATATTTACTCATCATTAATAAACTAACTTGATTGCATAAATGTTCACCTGTACAAACATTTAGACAGACAACTTCTGTGTTCATATAAACAGGAGTTGACAAATATCGCATGTGTAGGGTCCATGCTTTAAAGGTATGAACATCGATTAGCTAAAAAAAAACGCGCATGTGAATGTGAAATATATAATGGGTTGCAAAACGAGCTCATATATAAACTAAAAATGGTGTAAAGACCTTTCTTTCAAGTTTAGCTCACCATGGCAATGTCCTTCAGAATAGCTACTTTGAAGGTCCACTCTAATTTGATGTCATCGTTTTCCAGCACATCCTAAAACATTAACAGTAGAACATGGGACTGATTATGTTTCATTAGTATAAGGAAGGAGTCTTCTGGTTACTCTCATACATTGTATAATATCACATTACTACGAAAGCCGAGAAGGATCATTCGAGATTCGAGATTCGAAATACGAGATTCGAAATACGAGATTCGAGATTCGAAATTCGAGATTCAATATCTAAATTAACCAATCAAATCAAGGATCTGAAAATATGTATCCTAGCGACATCAAACTGTTCTAAATAAAAATCATACGTACATGCTCTTATATACATATAAATGCTATGTTCACTTCTCCCTACCTAACTAAATAATTATTTGTATTTACTTTTACACAGAATATCTAAGTAGACTAGTAATAATGCAGTGTGCTTCGCGGATCTAAGTGATTTTGTTTGCCCTGGGGCATTTCCACCTGATGCGTTTGAACCCTAAGGTATTTCACCACCAGTAATAGTTTAAAACCCAGGTTTATTATTCCCCCTTTGTGTAAAAATGCGGTTATGGTAGAGAACTTCATAAGCGTAGCTAATTTTTTCTGTAGGGGGTCCTAGGCCAATTTTAAAAAATTTTACTATGTAAATTTAATAAGCTCCAATTTTCCCGAGGAGGGGGTCCAGATCCCCTGACCCCCTCCTTTCTAGATCCCCGCATGAAGATTAGTACATGTATCTAAATAATCTAAATATAAATAATCTGTCCTGTTTCACTAATAAATATAAGCATTACTTATCGTTTTTATGTATGCATAGAGTGATACACTAGTACTATGATTATAAACAAATCATTGAGATATTATCACATCATACGGAATTATTAATGAATACAATTTTTTTCCTTTTCCTCAGTAAACAACTTATTATAAGTCTTACTTTTGGAATTGTTTTCAATATAGAAGGATACCTACTCTCTACAATTAAAAGTAGGGATGATAGGGTGCCAATTTGTTCACATTGCCGATTTCTTGTGCAGAGAGCAGTAAAACCTTTTATTTGATTGTGCATGAATATTTCAAAATTAATTGTTGTACATATATTTTGTTATAATTCATTCATTGATATATCAACAAGAAAGAATAAAAGCATATGTTTCACAGCCAAGTTAAGTATCTCTGCAGTTTCCTACCCCCTACCCCCACCGCACCAAAATTGACAATAATTACATATAAGTCATACAAATGTTTACTTTTTTTGAAAGTAAATCTCTAAAGATGTAAATAAGCACTGCAAACAAAGATGTGTGTATTTAATATACTACTACATTACACTTAGCCAGATAAAATGTAATCAGGATGAAGCTACAAGGGGTGAGTTGTGCAAATTTACCAATTTGTCGCCATACACACAGAACACCAAATAAAGAAACTGTGACTGGTGTCTGGAATGCATAAAAGATGGCGGCAAATTATCTCAAATAATCTGTGCAAAAACCCACAAATAGGCTGTTATTTGTTACATATCCTGCAAAAACATTGATAAAAAATGTTATCGTCCCATAACATAGCCGATTAAGTTAATGTGTACATATGGTCAACGTACATGTAATTCTAATATACAAGAAGGCGGACGTATCAGGCGGGGATCCAGAAAATTAAATTTCAAAAATGATCGGTTGAATTACATTAAATGCTTTAAAAATAGTTTTAAACTATCGCACGGGTCAAAATGCGTGATAGAAGCTATGTACAGTGTAATTGGAAACTTTCATTTTATATCAATATGTAGTATTGCCTATTATAACAAATGAGAGTATAGCACAACTGCCACAAGCAATACATGTCCTTTACCGGCACCACCTCCCTCCCCTTAAAAAAGGAAACAATTGCCGTTTTATTTGCTAAAATGTGTGTTGTTCAAGATTTTTCTAAAGGACATACCCGATTAGAATTGAAAAAGAGTCGTCGTTTAAAACTAATTTTGTCAAAATTTTTAGATTCATTTGGTTATTTTTTGGTCCATTTGGGTAAATATATGCACCAGCGCAGCTCTAATTTATATATAATCATGCCATAAATTCAAAATATTTTCAAAAATTAATAGCTTTAAATCCAGTGGATGAAAGAAAAGGAAAGCAAGTCGAACTCGATGAGTGCTAATACCTGTGTTGAATAAATGGTACAGTAGGATATGCGCAAAAAAGTCCCGTCTACTCTTTCCTACCCTATAATTATTGGAATATTAAATCCGATTATAAGAGTCAAATTAAAAATCAAGTACGGATATGTACCTGTTTATCAAAAGTAAAACTACTCATAATTTATCTACAGTGCATCGTTATGGAGCTACACAGAAAGTTTTATATTAATTTGCCGAGCCAAATAAAAAAAAACCTGGAAAACGAAGAGAAAACAAAGTGGGGACAGAATAACTGACAAATTAATTAGGACTATATAGCCCCCCCCCCTCCCTCTTGAAATGTATATACTGAAAACAGATTATTGGCGTACAACATCCGCACACTATTTAAAGAAAATTTCATGTTTTTTTTTTTATCATTTTCGCTAGCTAATGTAAGACATCACAAATACCCCAAACCCCCTCACGGAAAAGGAAATGCTAGGTGATAGGTCTCTCTCTCTCTCTCTCTCTCTCTCTCTCTCTCATATCGACAATGGCATTGCCATACCCTACAATACACTATTCTTATCTGGATTTTTGTCTTTGAGGTTGTAAATCATAATATCTTCTATGGTTTAAAACTTTATCATAACCTATATTTTGACATGTCGATTATTTCATTGAGTTTCGTTTCATAGCTAAAACATTTAGATTAAACAGATCTTTCTTCGCAGGCCGATTTTTACACAGATGGGGCGAATACACTTCGGGTTAAAATTGTTCGGGGGGAAATACATACAGGGCAAACAAAACCACTTAGATTCGCAAAGCCAACAGTGTTATTTCTAATTTAATGGTTTATACTGTGTGGGGTTAATTCATCAATGTTAATTCAACCATTTTATAACCACAATATAAGAGCTATTAAGACATTTATTTGTAGGAAAGAGCATGTACGAATGATCTTTATTTGGAACAGTTTGATGTTGCTAGGATACAGTTTTCAGATCCATGATTTGATTGGTTAATTTAGATATTGAATCTCGAATTTCGAATCTCGAATCTCGTATTTCGAATCTCGTATTTCGAATCTCGAATCTCGAATGATCCTTCTCGGCTTTCGTACATTACTTAGAATACATTACATTTTGCGTAAACGGTTTAGCAAGATATCACTATTAGATCAAAGTGTACAAGATTGCTGCTTTATGAATACGCATGTGGTGCCGACTTTGGTTCTTAGAAAGCAAATTGTCGATTAGTGTACCTTTAAGTTTCAGCAAAATATCAATTTCAAATCGAAACGTTCAAAACTGCTTCTTTGTGAACATACATATGTTTCCGAGTTTGATTTTTCGAAAGCAAATTGTTGATTATTCATCCTTTTAGGTAAAAAAAATATTTCTTAGAATTTGACAGGATTTTGAAAACCATCGACCTTTTACCGATAATCGTTTTCTGATGGTAAACTGGTGAAGTATTGCCAACTCCGTGCAGGCTTAATTAATTAGAATGGAAACAGTCATAATGATCATTTCTACGCCAGTGGTTTAATGTCCCCGTTTCCGATCACATCCAATATCCCAGAAGAAGAACAATGATACAGGAAAGACGAGGGATTACAACCCCGCAAGTGTTACCTGCAGACTTCCCTTGGAGCCGTATAGAAACAGGCAGCAGATATTAGGCGGATCGATACAAGCGCCAACAAACGGATTCACGTTGGGGTGTAAGAAATCCCGCATCTGAAAGAATTATCACACGCCCCATAAACAATCATTTTACATGTACTTAAAGCTACAACAAATATACATTATTTTTACGATTTAGCTCATAAATGTCAAAATGTCAATTATTCAAATGTCAAAAATCGTAGCTACATGTACATGCATATACCCTTCAGTATAACCCCTTATTTACCCCTATACAACACCTCACCGCCAGTTTTATACTCCTTTACAAAACTTCACTGCCGGTTTTTTAACACCTTTTCAACCCCTCACCGCCTGTACCTTATCCCTTTACCTTACCTTACTGTCCGATCCTTACCCTTTTCAACACTGCATTGTCCCTTCCCTACCCTTTTACAACACCTCATGGCTTATTCCTAACCACTATGCAACACCTCACCGCCCACTACTTATCATTTTCAACACCTTAATGTTCTCCGTACAACACCTTACCGCCTTCCTTAACCTTTTAAAACACCCAACCCCACCCCCCGTTCTTTACCCCTTTTCAACACATCAAGTGCTGTCCTTTCCTTACCCCTTTACAAAACATCATCGCCCAATCCTTACCTCTATACAACACCTCACCGCCCATTCCTTACCCCTTTACAGCACCTCACCGCCGGTTCCTTGCCAATATACAACACCTACTGCCTGTCTGGAAGCCTGACAGCCCACTCCTTATCCCATACAACACGCTCGTTCCTTACCTCTGTACGACACCCATTCTTTACCCCTTTACAACACCTCATTTCCTATCCTGTACCCCCAATACAACACCTCACCGCCAGTTCCTTACCCCTTTCAGCTCCACCAGGTCTGTCATGGTCAGCTGGACAGCGGACAGAGGACTAGTTTTGAGGGCCACTATTTGCCCGTTGTATTCAGCTGTCCGTGTAAAGTTCAGATTGACTGTTCCAGTGCTGCTGCAGTGGTCATTCAGGGAAAAAGCACTCCTGCTGAGCTAACAAAATTTTGATATATCTTTTATTATATTTTATTTTTTTAGTTTTGGATAAGCAAGTACTTTTAAAACTGTTAAAATTTTAAATCCTGTGTTTTGAACGTTTTTATCGATAACAAAAAATTTTACTAGATCATATCTTCTCAAAATGCATGTACATGTGTACATGTATATCTTTTAAATAAAAGTTATCAATCTTTAAAAGAGGTAGATAATTGTATGTTTCCTTTGGTGTACACGAATTTCAAATTTTGTTGTTAAAAACAGGAGAAATCATAGGCAACATGGCTTACTCGAGTAACTAAACGATGGTTAACTTCGACTGCTAGCATGCAACCTTCTTAATATACTATTTTTAAAAACGAACAGCTTATCGGACGCTCGGTGCAAAGTTGAAAATCAAATCAACATACAGTGCAATTGTCTTTTTAAAACAGCTTTTTACAGGTTCATGTAATATTTTACCTATCTAGAAACTAGATGTAATATGAGATTACGACAGCTACACTGACGAAAGCTTTGCCTTTGTTACATCTTCACACATTCACACTGATATCCTTTAACATAATGAAATAGTGATTTCTAAATTTTGTAATAAATTTCGAGGTAAAATCGATTCTGTGTGTCGGTAATAATCATCTGTAGAGAATTTTTCAGTAAGTGTACGCTGCTACCTGTTAATGGGCTACCTAAGACGTTTCACATGTATAATTTGTTAATGAATAATAAAAATGGAATAAGATTGATAAAAGACTTTGAGGTTTTAAAAATGCAAATGAATTTATTCAAGGCAGGTGTTTGTTGTACCAGGCATATAACTGTATGTGAGTCTCTGAGTATCATGCTAGCCTGAATACCGTCTAATACTGCCTAATAAACCGTCTTAATCAAATTTTCAGATTAAATATAATATCAGCAGACACGTAGCATCAGGTTGATTACGCAACAACCAACAAAAAGCCTACAGTGAAAGTTTTAGGTACCTCGCTAACACCCCCTCCCCCTAGGATTTTTGAAGATTTGCGAAAAGTTGGGGTTCTTTTGGTCAAGGTTTTTCGGATAAGTCTGCCTCCTTTTCAAAACGATGCTACGTGCCTGATCAGATAATTAATTAATCAAAGAAATGAATATCAAAACAAGTGTGAAACCTTATCTGCTAACAAGCTCAGGTGTCAGAACCAGATTAATGATCAGAATAGGACTACAGTTATACTGTACTCATATTGCTTCAGGTCATTTCTTTTCCCAATCGTGCTGGAATATTTACAGATGCAGACTGACGCATTCCTCTCTCAAGGTCGTGGTCTCTATACAGCGAATTAATCAATTTATTAGTAACACCTGAGCTCTGTTTTTACTTTCTCGCAGACGACCCGCCCATCATCTTCGCTAGCCAATGGTTTCCGATACCTGTTTGGGACACCCTCGGCTAGCGAAGATGCCTGCCCATTGGTCCTTTTGTTTTATAACCACTGTTTGTTTGTTGCTACTGGAGAAATCATAAACATTCAGATTCTAGTTTTGAATTATTACCAAAGATGTGTTATCTCTCCTAAGTGAGGATTTTGTACTATATACAGGTCCAATGATTTTTCTTGGGAAGGGGATTTGGGCCAAAACAGTTAATCATTAAGGGTGCTCTCTTCTATTTTACATAACTCTGGTTATTTAAATTAACTGTCTGCTAACCCAAAGCTTAAACAAATTATCATTCTGGTCTTTTAACTATCAACGCATTCATATAAGCATACTAGTATTTAATACTATGTCATTCATTCATCTGCATAGTATGCTCACTGGTTATGTAATGCCATACTCATCAAATAAGTTCATACTGGTCATTTATATGTCTCCTAATAGCGTTGCTTATTAAAATATCACAATAGGTATTATTCAAATGATGCTTAACCAAAACTTATATATTACCATAAGTATTATTCAACTGCTGCTCAACCATAATTGTACGACTAATAAACCACCATATCTTTTATTCAACTGCTGCTGAATCATTATTGTATAACTAATACACCACCATCGTTTATTCAACTGCTGCCTCACCATAAATACTCTGTCATCATACGTATTACTCAACTTCTGTTTAACCCTAACTTAAATATCACCCTTCGTATTATTCCTCATCTGCTGAACTATAACTTTTGTATCACCTTAAGTATTATACAACTGCTGCCTAACAAGAACTTAGATTGTCACAGATGTTTCTAACTGCTGCTGATATATACGTACGCTGATCCAACCATTAAACATATTTTCCAGGTGGTTGGGGTCCATGAAATAATTTTCTTTAGCTGGGGGGGGGGGGTCAGAGACATTTTTTGGTAACTTTAAAATGTGCTTTTAATAAGCTCTATGTCAACAATCACCTAAACTTTACATCATTCTAACTGCTCACCTGACTACCTATTCCTCGTTTGCTTTTCTTCATACTTATATCGATGTAGTCAATTTTCCACGTCATTTTCAAAATCTGCATGTCGTATTTCTTCTTTCTGCAGAAATCACAATTAAAAAATGATTACTTTGGTTATATGACTGCATGCTGGTAAAAGGTAACAACGCGATGGAGTGGTATGATAGGAACTCCATATTAATGACTGACATATTACTGACTACACGCACATTGTAATTATACTTTTTTGAGATTTCAATTAAAGCTTGCGACATTTTGCTGTTAGACTGAACAGAAATTAAAACGAACAATGACAAAGAACCTTTTCATTTTTTTCAGCTACATTATGGCTGATTCTCACTGTTTTTAATAAAGGATTTTTCAACTATCAGACTTTCTTACAACAATTCAAATTTAAAATATTGGGACAACGATGCATCAATATCTATCGAGATGTTGCAACAGCTTCTATTAAAAGTTAATAAAGGTATTATCTTACCTGATATAGAACCCCGAGATGATGACAGCGATGAGAAAGACGACCACAGCGCTAAGGCTGATGATGATGTCTCTTGTGTGATCTGCAATTTAAACAGACTCAGTCAAATTTTTGCCATACTGTAGAATCATTAAAATTCGTGGAAGCCAATTTTCGTGGATTGCTACAATTTTACATGTTCCTGGGGACTTCATTTCATGAAATCTCTTATACCAATAAATGTAATTATTTCTTTTTAGCCCTAATTTATTAATTGTGGAGGATGTTATTTCATGGATGAGACGTACCCACGAATCCCACGAAAATTGAGCCACCACGAAATCTAATGATTTCACAGTAACATTTTCATATCTTTATTATCGCATTGGCTTATTACTAGGATACAACTTGTGGAGAGAGAGAGAGAGAGAGAGAGAGAGAGAGAGAGAGAGAGAGAGAGAGAGTCTACCTTTGACTAAAGGTGGGCAGTTTTCGTTGGAGAACCCACAGACAGGGGTACTGGGAGGGGCCAGTCCGTCGCTGGTCAGCCACAAGTTGTTCTCCCATAAAGTGAACAGCTGTAATGTAAAGAACTTCTCATTACATTCAATTTAATTTTGGATATATCGTTGACGTTTTTTTTCATTGTCTATAGGTACGAATGTTGTAAAGTCACTGGAGCTGATAGCTAAAATACTATTTTATTTTAATTTTGCTAGTAAACGAATCGTACTATTTGTTTGAAATATTGAAAATAAATTTATGCGTTTATTCGCAAAATTATAAACGCAAAATTTCGCGATAAATCGCAAAGGGTTCGTGTATGTGCAAATCTACGAAGGCCCTGTCCAAAAATAAGTGGTTTTGAATGATTAATCATTTGGAAATCGTGTAATTAAGACGTCGCCAAAAATGGTTTATAGTTATTATGAGTATCCAAAAGGAAAGAATGTCTTCGGAAATAAAGCGGGTTGATTTGACTCGCCGTGTATGACTTTAATCACCCCCCCCCCCCAAAAAAAAAAATATGTATCCGATAAAAAACAACTGACAGTCACGTGTCACATGCAATAAACCAATGAATGAGCGACAATTTTCTCCAAGAAAATTAACAAAAGCATTGTCGTACCTTAGAATCCTTGTACGTCTCTATGATGCCAACAAGCCTGGTTTCGTCGCTGGTGTTCTTTAGGTCTTCCACCCAGAAGGCGGGCTGTTTGTCCCCGTTACCATCGAAATAGACCTTACCACTCGTACCTTAACAGTCATACCATACTTATTATAAAATCAGTTAAGTAAAATTTACGCGATTAAGAACGGGGCGGCTGGAGCGAAGCGTCAATATAGTAGTAACTGATAAAATAATGCTCACGGTAAAAAAAACTTTGCCAATTGAATTTTTGTTGTTGTTTAAATACTGGAGATGAACGGCAAATAAAAGATAGTACCTTACCATTGTAAGACAGTTTGTGAGTGAACTTAAACAGTTCTGTCCCGTTTCTATGGTCAAGTCCATTTTTAAAACAGTGTTCCCACCACAGAATAGCCAGGTACATAGAATCGTGTAGAGTGGCGGCAGAACGGGAGGGCTAGGGAATAAGACAGGGTGGTTCTAATTTACTGAGGGATTCAAATTTTTGGCTGAATGATTCGTTTTATTTCATTGTTATGACGTCATTGGCGTGACGTCAGAGTAGATTTTAAAAATTCTAAAATCATTACCCATTCACAATTTACAAAGTATCCTAAAATACGATATGTGTTGTTGTGCTTTCTGTTGACAAAATTAAGTTTAGTATTTATATAAATCATCAAACCCCGCTACCACTATATATACATATGTGTCATATTGAATGTTATGAGATTATTTGAAAGTGAACTCACAAATAAGCCTTCATTAAGAGCTATTGAATCGTTCCATGGTATTTCCGTCATCCTCTTGGGTATTGTTCTTAGTAGCTCCATATGACGTCTCTCGCTTTCATCGTCGAACCATCGGGCTGCCGTCAGCTACAACACGTAAGCCAGGGGTTAATGTTGCTCGTTAAACAGCATAAAGCTTAATGTTCCTATTATAAGTTTAATTATACGTGAAAACGACAAAATTTAACTCTTCAACAAATAAAAAGTGATTAAGTTAAGCTGGCTAATTTAAGTTTGATTTTGGTGTACGTTATCTGCGGAAGAGGGTTACTGTTAAATGAATTGGATCTGAAGCACCTAAAAGATACCAACCTATTTGTTCTAAATCTGAATTTTTAGAGTTGTACATCTGATGCAATATATTAGAACTATTTTAACAAGACCTTGGACTTTCGGTAAGATGTATTAAATTATCTATTTCTTGGAACAAGAACTAGCGCGCATCATGGAATATGGCAACTGAGCAATTGCTATTCATAACGCCATGTTCACTAAATAATGTTGTTTATTTCTTAAGTAAACACATGTACTATTTTAATGATTATTAAAATTTGGTGAAAGTGACTCAACAACATTATTTTTGTCTGCCTTCAATAATTCCTCACGTACAGCAACGACTCAAGAAAACTTGAATTATCTAAATGTTTAAACTTTTAAAGGTTACTGCATTTAACATTTTTATCTCCTGTTTTATCAGCAATAGCTGCATACACTTACATGAATCACGTGACGATAAGCTTCTCTTGATATGACGTCATCAGAGTCGTTTTTGAACCATGTGCTGTACCGATAATGATCGTCGTTTGACAGGAAGTTAGGATCAATAAAAACGTAATCTCCAGAAGTCATTCCAAGGCGATGAGCGCGAATCATTATATTCCGGAAATTGTCATCTTCGGCACAGATGAACACAACTGAAATAAATGCAAAAGTATTGTATTGATAAAAGTAGATTGGTATTTTAAACACTTTCAAGTATCAAATGCACGTCATGTTTTGGAATTTGAAAAACTGCAAAATTGTCTTCTGTTATTATATATTTCATAAACAGATTGGATTATTTAAGACAGTACGTTATAAACATACTTCTGGATGTCTTCTTGATAATGTTCAGATAGGCGTCAATTTCGCTGACGGTGGGAATCTCTGAAAACCTTTGGTATGACGTAACAGTAATATTGTTTTCATCCACTTTGCCCAGAAAACCATTCATAGCATGTAAGCATACGTCTAAACAACAAAAATAAAATAATTCCAATATTCATGAATCATGGAAAGTAATGTTTCTTTGAACAGTGAAAAGTTTTCGACAATGGTAATGCTGGTAAGACTGATAGTGAGTTTAGCTGGAAAAATGCATATCCCGCGTCCGTATTTTTTTTAATATTCGATGCTAGCTACCTAAACCTGATTAATACAAATCGTCAGAAGTATACATACAATGCACATAACCATACAGGAAAACTGTAATAAAAATGAGAGTATAACAGATATCATATTTATACATTTACATTCAGTATTTTCAATGTTTGCATTGGAAATCTGTGACTCCAAAGTTCATTAGCGCGCCAAACCTTAGCACGGCGTATGAGCACAAGTAAACATTATAACGCGTTTTTGAGTACTTTAGTTGATTCGTTATTGTAAGATTAAATGAAACGTTCAAACTTACTTAACCAGTTTGATATGTACTTGTGAAAATTAATCGTAAAATCATATTTTTTCGTTAAAGAATTTTTTATACAAATAAACTTCAATAAAAATATAGTTAGAGCCAGTGGATGCTTATTGTTTTTGATTTGTTGTCGATTCAATAACACACCAGGCTTTGCAAACAATTTATCATAACGCGCTATAACGCACAGTATTAAAATTGTCTGCACGGCTTGGTGTGTTATAGGATCGACGATATTCGGAAATAAGCACCCAATGCTTACATAAAATGTTTGCATAAAGAATCAGATTCAGAAAAACAACTCAAGAGGACAGATAGCATCAAAAATAATTGAAATTGATGCACACTATAATCTCAGAGATTTAGAATTATGATTCGACATGAGTTCAAAGCACTTTAAAAAATTTGTTCTTTTACAGTATTATGATAAATCATATTGACAATGCAAGGCTTGTGTATGATCGATCTAAACTTGAATAGGTAATACATAAAGCTACTATTTCAATCCTAGTCCAATATCAATTGTATTTAAATTAGTTTCCAAATATATTTTAGAAAATATCTTTTAATATTTGAACTTCTAAGGAATAAGTTGGGATTTTAAAGGCAGAATTATAGAGAAATAAATTTATTGTTTTTTTTAATATTTCTGTAAATCCAAATATTTTGGAAATTGTATTCATCTCTTCTATCTAAGTTCATTTTGAGATCTATTGTTCAACAAAGATAATATATTCCATATGTTTTCTCTCAATTTCAGTATGTACATAAGACAGTGTTGATTACACCTTGTTCTTAAATAAAAAAAAAAAATATATAAAAATAAAACTTATCTTAGTATATAACTTTAAAAAGTAAGTATATGCTAAACATTCATACTCTATAACATGAGGTAACAAGAATGTTTGATTCACACATTCTAGAATTAACGTACAGGATATACTATTCTTTATTTAAAGATACATGATGAAAGTCCCCACCGTATGAGGCTTGGATTAGTAACCCCGTCACATTCCATTTGAACTCGGAGAAGAGGGCCACGGTGGCTAGCCCCACTTTGTTGAATGTAGCGGACAGTCGGATGAAGGTCTTGAAGATATCCTTCTTGCTGAAGGTCGGGTCGTTGGCCTCCCAGCTGATGTGGGGTAAGTTATAGTAGGGCGTTACGTAGGCAGGCCCAAGATTCCCTATATCAGCAAAAGATATATATATACACAATAGGTAACTAAGGCTGGTATTAAACTGGTTTTTGTTGTATATGTTTAAGGTCATAGAAGATGGACCACAAATTTAACATTGGTCAAGGATTTGAAATAAATGTTTGTGTACTGGTATATCATTGTCTTCATCTGTCCTGAACACACCATTGTGACATACAAGTATACATATTCATTCATTCCTTTAAACAAAGGCACGTCTTTTTTTTTTTTTTAAATTGAAATTTTAAAAAAATTTCATTTTCATTTGAACAAGATATCACCTTTATTGTGGACTTTGGAGCCAGATTTTTTATGGTATTTAATTTCTTTTTATAAAATGTGAGTTTATCCAACACGGTTTCTGAATGAATATAAGGACACTTTATGATTTGTTGTTCGAGGTCGAAGGGGCACATCTCTGCCTAAAGGTCTGACTAATTAATGTTTTGAATTCCCTACAGTCAATAACAATCGTACTAGATGTGATTTATTAAATATAGAAGTTTCGTTTCGTGTGGAAAACGCTTTCCGTGTCGCAATGCTATTTGGATCTTCTAGCTCCGCCGAGGTTCTACAAATACACATGAACTGTGACGTTGTTGTCAAGCATCTTTTTTGGTTAAAAACAGTAGCCCAGACGATGGTTGATCGATCAAACATACACGTATTTTAAAGTATTCATAGTTGAGCAATGTTTTTTTTGTAATTTTTGTGTTTGTTTGGGGTTTTTTGGGTTTTTTTGTTGTTGTTTTCTTTTTCTTTGGAAGGGGGGAGGGGTTGTTGTGTTTTTTCTGTGTTGACTGTGTTGTTTCAAATTCAAATTAGTTTGAGCAAAGGCATATGTTCAAATCCAAATTCCAAATGATTCTGAGCATGCGTAATTGTATTAATTAAAACCGAGGCAGTGGAATTTTTAGGGAATCATTACGACTAAAATACGACTAAAACAAACTTAGGTAAATGACTTAATTTCATAAATAAAAAGTGGTGACGTTATTTACTTATATATGGACATTGATTAAGTTATTAATTAGAGGGGAGTTTATTCTTACGGGCACCTGTATGTACTCATTACAAGGTTGTGCAAGTCGATAGCATTGTGATATACTAGTAGATCCCCCAGTGGTTGATTATCATTTCCTTACGTTTTGAAGAGGGATGACCGAGCAGCAGGTCAATTTTCTCCTCCGTAATCAGGCGAACTGTCTCTCCCGCCGTCTGCGACATATTTTCTTCAAAACATGTCGTAACCCTGAAACAGAAATATGCCATTTATTTTGAAGTATAACAAGCGGCGGTATCGGTTTCTTTGGCTTTCACTTTGATCATAGAAGCGAAACAGCCATTCCAGTCGGTATGTCATAAGGCCAATGATTTTCATATCATCTTGTTATCTGCTATTGCATGCTATATTCGAGTAGAAGCACGCTGTTCAAGAAATAATTTTAAAATGAATATACTTAATAATCATGCTGTGAGATAATGTTCCACTCGTTATATCAAATTTTGCTGTCAATTTTGTATTGTGTCTCCATGGTTACTTCTAGGCGCGGTAAATGTTCCCTCCATATTTAATCATACGATGACCGTCAGCAGTTTGAGGCGTTTGAATTATATTTCACTTTGTTGCAGAGACGACACAACGTAGAAGTACGGCTGCTAATATATTGTAGTTAAAACAGATGACTGCGAGTTTCCGTTATTTCTTTGTTGTTATTATGTTTTATCTTTACCTAAAACAATATAGATTACATCGTCTGTAATGAAGCCTCTCTTTCAATGGTATTTACCGTACGAGTAGGATTTTGGTCATATATTGATTTATGGACGAATAACGTCCAAAACAAAGCTTCGTCTCGCCATCTGTGAGGTTGATTAATCTGATATATTTCTGTAGTCAGTGAGTAACAAACCTAATAAGTAATATTGTAATACGTTTTTAAAAACAATCAAGAAATGCTAATTTCAACACACAAGAAAAGTATGTCAACATGCAAAATAATTATGTTGACATGCAAGTTACAAATCTTTTTAGAGAATCTTATTTTTTATAAGCAATGCCAGACTCTGACATCATAGATGCAAAATGCAACATAATTATGCCAACATGCGACTTATTTATTTTAACATTTGCGACTTATTTATGTGAACATGCAAATTTACTATGTGAAAGTGCAAGATATTTATGTCAACATACGAGTTAATTATGTTCAAATGAAGATACATGTATGTTAACATAGAGTTATCTACAAAAACTGCAATGGACGAGTTTATCGGAAATTGTTACTGATGATACATGGCTACATATTATTTTGAACCTCAGAAGAAAATTGATTACAAGATGTGGTTGACTAAAAAGGTAAAACGCTCTTTTATTGTAAACCGATGTACAAAGGAAGTATTATACGCAATCTTCACTGAAGAAAGCTAAGAAACATTACTAAAGAAAGAGACCAATTTTTCTGGAATTTACAACGTTCCACTTCTTGATGACAACACCCCAGCACCTAATTTCCAGATTGAGATCATTTTTGGAAAAAGAAAAAGGTTCATGTTTTGCCTCATCCTCGCTTGTCTCCTTGTGACTCTTTTTTTCTTAAATTAAATCAAAGTATTGAAGTACTGAAAGCCGGGTTCTTTTGGTTTGTCTTTATGCATATTGTGTATTAAAGACTGAAAATAAATATCTCTCTCTCTCTCTCTCTCTCTCTCTCTCTCTCTCTCTCTCTCTCTCATACTTTTAATGTCGGCAAAGCGTCATCTGGAAAGCGTCCAAATTTTGTAAGCGGCTATAAACAAAAATATGTCTAGTAGAAAAAAGTTCAACAGTTGCTGTCTTGAATTATGCAACAAGCGTTATATATTCAATCCCCATTTCTTCAACGTGCAGCAAAGTAGTTCATGTGCATTGTATGTGTTCAAAATACATAGTCTTGTTTTTTAAAACAAGTTATTAATAAGAAAACTATAAAAGATAGACAATTCTCTCGAAATTAAAAAAAACAAAATGCAAACACTTTTGACAAAAAACATGGCTCTTTGTGTAACTATTTGGTAGAGCGGAAGCTTTACTTTGACACTGTTTTGTTTTTTGTTTACTTTTGAAGTTGTGCTATTTATAGTAATATTGGCGATTTGCCTGCCTACAGCCAGGACTCTGCTTTCAGCAGAGCCCGGCTAAAAAGCACTTGTCCTGAAGAAGATATGCTTCACGGAATGCTTTGGGGTCTGCCATTTACATGAATACAATTCCCCAAAAAACATCAAAGAAATGCATTCAAAGCTTGGATTAATCGGTTGAAGTTATGTGTGTCTGTTAAAGGACAGTATTTTTAAGGTAACCATTAAAAAATAAACAAAAATATCTTATTGTGTTATTTTTTGTAACAACGATGGCATTTTTTATTGAACGCCCCTCGTACACTAGTTTCAAAAGAACAATGACTGATGTATCATCTGATCCCTTTAAACAAATGCAATATAATAGCAATCATTAGGCCTAAATAAATAGTGATACTACTCCAGCTCCCCACGAAAATGGTTATAATGTTTTAACATTTTCGTGTAAATAGAAGGCCAAGACGAGAAAAGACTGCCTTGAAAGATTACGTCAATTAAAAGTCTGTCAGATTATCAGATCCGATGCATTCTGTTTATTTGGCATGATATTGAATTCAATAAAAATATAAACTATGATTCATTTTATGAAAATTTGAGAACCTCTAAAGTGCAACTTAAAAGAGTTGTCCCTCAAAAGCCGTATTGTATTAAATAATATGTAATACTATACAATCATTGCATGATGGTGGGAAATTTTAAAGTTTTTTTTCCCCAAGAAAAACCATATTTCCCAAAGGTCTCGTACGAAAAAAAAATGATTTTTCTTGGGGATTTAATATTTATGTTTCCCCAACAGTCATGCAATTAACTTTTTATTATACCAAACAACATATTATCATAGAAAATACATTCACTCCTAAAAGTTTTTCGACCTTTTTGAAAGCAATAAAGTCGTGATTGTTTGATTTTCTATGTTATTGGATCTCTTTACTTTCATAAATTCGAATAGAAGATTACTTAAGATCAATTCTATGTAAGAATCAAAATTCGGTGGCCACGCATAGTCACAGATTTTCGTCATACAACAACACTTCTGTGTTGCATAACAAAGCTTTGTGGTACATAATGAAAATTTAGATATATTTTTACAACTTCCAACTTATTAATCAATTGCAAAAAAATTCTAAAATCAGGAATTAAAGCATATCAATTTCATCTTCAAATCCTCAGTTTTTCCGATTTTTTGGCCTTGTTGCCATAGCAACGGATGTCAATTTTCAAAATAAAATATATATTTATATGGATGTAAAAATTTAATAGTTTCCCATTTCGGCTTATTAAAAAACTGCAAAAAACTGATTTCAGAAATTTTTTACGATTTCCATCGTAACATTTTTAAAAGTATTGGTTTCTCCATCAATTTTTTGATATAATTAAAGAATTGAAAATAAGACAAAGGCTGTGTTATGTCTTTGATAGTTTACATTAGTGGGCAAAACCTTCTGATATGGCTTCAAAGTAGGTAAGTTTCGCTATTTTTCCATCTTTAGCCTCGATTACCATGGCAACGGTTACACCCAGCAACCAACTTTTAGATGTTTTTTGCGTTTTACACCTAGGTGTGTCCGTGTATGAAATATAAGGAAAACTGGTGACTATGCGTGGCCAGACCCTTTTATAAATCTATGGTTCTTGATCTTAAATAGGTTTTTGTGATTCAAACAGAATTAAAATAATTAAATATTTTTGAATAAACATAGTTGTGTGTATCGTGTGCTCATAATGGCTTTTTCATGTGATTGGAATAAAAAATCAAGAGAATCCAGAAGAGGTGGATTATGATATTTATTCCTCGGGAAACACGTTCGCCCTTTCATGTGACTTTCTAGACCAATCAGATATAAAAAATCATTTTAAGGTCAAATATTTTTTTAGTAAGGATAAATACTCTACAATTTAACTCCACAAATTATCAAATCAATAAATTCATCACAGCCAAAAAAAGAAAAAAAAAAGGAAAGGAATTCAACAAAAAAGGATTGTTTCAAATCGCAAGGTCTTGGTTGAAAACCATATGTATTTCAAAAGACGAATAGGGCCACATTATAAAAATATTTTCATCTCGTAATTACGAGAAAATATTTCTTCATATCGAGAAAAGATTTCGTAACAACAATATATCTCGTAATTACGAGAAACGATCTCATTAGTACGAGAAAATATCTCGTAATTACGAGGAAAGATCTCGTTATTACGAATAAAATCTCGTTTTTACGAGAAAAGATCTATTAAATGTTGCCTTTTTTGTTTTATTCTCTCGTAATGTAAAATGGTTGGGCCCAATGTTCGTAGCTTTCGTTGGTAACCCTTGCCAACGAATTTACATCCCCACGGAAGTATATTCAAGCATTTGTTTAATATTTTTTAAAATTAATACAGACTTACTATCAACGAAATTACGTCACTACGAACCAAAAAAATGATGGCTACCCACAAAAATTGATCCCCACGAACTAAAATGATAACACAGTATTCATGAAATATATATTATGTGGAACTTTAATTAAAAAAAAATGATAGTTGTTATCTAAAAAATAATCAAAAACGGATTAACGTTTCTGTAAACAAAAATAGACTGATGAGTAGAGTAATCGACTTCGGGGTCCATCTAGAAACGCACCATTTTATATAGATCTTTTCTCATAATAACGAGATCCTTTCTCGTAATAGCGAGATCTTTTCTCTTTACAACGAGATAAAGAATTCGTTATAACGAGATTTTTTCTCGTAATTACGAGATATTTTCTTGTTATAACGAGATCTTTTCTCGAAATAACGAGATAATTGGCCCGAAATAATGTGATATTTTCTCGTAATAACGAGATCTTCTTTTGTCATAAAAAGGTATACTTAACTCGCAATAAAAAGATATTTTCTCGCAATAACGAGATCTTTCTCGTAATAATGAGATAATTATTTCGTAATAACACGATTTTTTTCTCGTAATAACGAGATCTTTTCTGCTAATAACGAGATAATAAATTTGTTAGAACAAGATTTTTTGTACTTACACGATATTTTCTTTCTAAAACAAAATCTTTTCTCGGAAAAACGAGGTAATTAACCCGTTAAAAAGAGACCTTATCTCGTAATAACGAGATCTTTTTTCGTAATAACATGGTAAACTCGTAAGGTAAAGATATCTTATCGGAATGTCGAGATTTTTTTTCGTAATAATGAGATCTTTCTTCATAATAACTAGTCTTTTCTTGTAATTACGTGATCTTTTCTCCTTATTACGAGTTAAAAAAAAAATTATGAGGCCCTATTCATCTTTCGTACCAATTTCTCAGCTTACAACATTTTTTCTGAAAAACGAATAACTGTTTGGTTTGCTTCTGCAGTCTAAACATATTATTATGCCATGGGGTCTATAGGATACTGAGAATCGTTCTTACAAAGATGGTCATCTCCTTCTTCAGCTATCCATATTAATAACATTCATTAGAGTAAGCAGCTCCTCCCAAATAATTTTGATATGTAAGGAACTTCAACAAACATGTTGATTATAGTTATCAAAGATTTTTTTTTTCAGAATCACACAGCCAATGCAAAAATGCCATACATAATTAAGTACATGTTCTATCATATTTTCTTGCAAATTTTTACTGTTAACTCAACACGTGATTACGGTGAATGCACCAAATGCGTTTCGTTTGCATTCTAGCTATATATTTTTCTGCGATATAGTTACATTTACAGAAAGGTTTTAAGAGAAGCGTATATAAGTACAGGTATTTATTTCAATATTGAACTACAATCTTCATCTAGATTCAAGTGTTGTACCAGTAAATTTTTCTCTTATACCTCTTTTTATAAGTAAAAACTAAAGGGCGCAATTCCTATTTACTGTAAAAATTGATTTTTGAAATTTATGTTAATTCGTAGAATTTTGTAATTTCATAAAAATGTAAAAATTCTTATGAAACAAGAGTATAATTTCGAAGTTTTTTTCAATTCTCCTTAACCATTTACACCGTCACTCCATTCTTAGTGTCTTTCTTTGTGTGTGCAACCCAGCATCCGTATTTAATTGTGCTATTTGTGACTTTGGTAAAGTTTCGAAGTTAAAAAAATAAATCTGTAAGTTTGTTCTTCCTTGTCAAAGCCTGCTGTGCACTTCCCTCTGTAGCTCACTTGATCAAGCTTTGGTTCTGTTATAGCAAGACCTTGTCATCCAATGAAAGAGAAGACGAAGTATTACAAAACGCTATGATATACTGTTATCAGGTTTCTATCAGGAATTTATGCTAATGTTTTTATTGTGGCAGGGAACGTGATTTCTGACTGTTCAACCCCTTTTTAATGGAAACTAGATGATTTTCCATTTGTTTTCTCGAATTTTACAGCAAGTATATGAAGTATGGTTTATACATTACACTTCATACATCGTTTACAACATGCTCTTTTAAAATTTTACTAATTATCTAGTAAAAAATATATTCATTAATTTTTTAATCTATTCAATTCGATCAAGCATTTTCATTATTTTTCTTTATTTCACAGTACATTTTTAACTCTAATTTTTAAATCAATCATTTTTTACAGTTCATAGATTCAATAATACAATATTAGAATCTACGTTGGTCCAACCATGAAACATTTTATGTGTATCAAGATAGATTTAAAATATTCTTCATATCATAGAACTAAAAAGAATGCGTTGATAAATAAATTTAAGGGGGGGGGGGGGGGGATAGGACAACTCACTGCAAGGTTTTTAATAGTTTTAATAACGAGACAATTGATAATGAAAATATCGTTATAACACATAGCTAATTAATCGGGCATAAAAAAATATTTAAACCACATAAAAAACTGAAAGGAACAATAAAACAAAACTTTCATTTTTTTATATGATGAAGCAGTATTAATCTTTTTCGTTAGTTTGCGGTGTTTTTTAAAATTTGAATGGTTAAATTTACTGCTTAATCTTAATAAATTTGATTTGTTTAAAAATGCAGTAATCTGTTTTACTTACGTAAAAGTATGATTTAGGAAATAGCCGTCCGTTCTTGCGTTTTCTACAGCAATGGATATAGCACTTGCTTGGAGTTCATAGCTGGCCCAATTCCGTTTACCCCTTAACATCATCAGTCCCAAGTGAAAATTCTTAGAGATCACAAAACTAAAGAACCCCAAAAGGAGGAAGGACGCTAAGCCACGTTCTCCGCGAGCCATTGCCAAACGACTATTGACATTATTTCTCCTAGTTCAGCTGTCAATACGCTTTCTATGGTACTGATGATCAAGTTGTCTCTATGGTCTGTCGTAAGAATCCAATCTTGCTGAAAAACCTTACAGCTATTCAACTGGTCAGAAAACCGTCTGGTCGGCAGAGGCACACTGTCTTTACCCGTGACCACTCATCTTCCATGATGGAGATATTCAAGAGGTTTTTTTTCCGCAGTAGCAGTTAAAA
This sequence comes from Magallana gigas, assembly GCF_963853765.1. Classification (NCBI taxonomy): domain Eukaryota; kingdom Metazoa; phylum Mollusca; class Bivalvia; order Ostreida; family Ostreidae; genus Magallana; species Magallana gigas. The sequence continues at coordinate 55,128,707 of NC_088855.1, read as the reverse complement.
AACTAATAAACGAATAATGAGTTGTACATTGTAAACACAAATGAGGGAATTCAACGCGACAACTGGTCTTTAAGCGGAGTAGACAACTCAGAATTATTCCCTGTCCCCCCATCAACAATTAGGTATCTATTCTAAAGCGATCGATGATATATTCATTATCATCGGGATCGGAATTGTTATCTTTGATAAAATAGGACTGTTTTATTGCTTGAAACGCCATGCAAATTGAAACTAATGAATGTGTGCGTGGCTCAGAATCCCCCGTGTTTGTGTAAATCTTCTGGGACTAGATTAAGAATTCCTGATCTACCTTATGTTTAACGATTATTTCTGGGGAAAAAATGTAATTTTTTAAAATCCTTAAAATATTATGTAATAAAGTCATTAAATATAGTTATGTGACATTAGAGACAACATTTACAAAACGTAATAGATCGATTTTTCTTTACTTACTGTCTTCTCATTAAAATAATGGTCCCTGTGAGGTGTATGTGATGGAGGAGGGAGGGGGGGGGGTGCATGAATTTATAATAACTACGGCTTCACATTGGGTAAAGCTGTAGTTTCCGAGTTTAAAATTGACAGTCGGTGCACTATAACGAAAACGGATTGCAATAGGGTTCCATGTCTTGATTTTGAACTTGTTAAGTAATAAAAAAAAAACCTCACAAAACTCCTTCATTTTGATTTCTACGATTAGATACGCCGGTCGTATTTATGAAGATCGGACTCTGTGACGATGTATAAATAAAAGACATTCTTGTTTATTTTTGGTGAAACTTCAATGATTTAACTTTTATCCCAAAGGAATAAGACTAAATGTCTCAAGATTTTCCGAAAAACTCTCCTAAGTGTAGCTTATTGCCATATAGCAAAATCGCAAACATTGTTTGAATGTCGGTCGGTTTGCCCTATTGTAAACATTAAAACACGGCTTTGTTATTAATTCTGAACAATTTGTCTATCGCAAACATAGATAAAGATAATAAACAGAAATGTAAAAGAGTTCATTAAAACATCAACGTGGTACTCATCAATTGATTTATAGACACTTGATACTGGGGAACTTTATGGTGCCTTGTTTAGCAGTTGATCGTTTAGACGACAGTGGTTCTAAACCATTTTCTAAGCAACGAGAATCTGTAGAAACCAATATAGAATGGCCAGTAAGAATAATGATCTAATTTGTTTTACATTTTCACACTTTGTGTGATATTTAGGCACTATTTACGTGGAGCTCTTTGTGCTATTCGTTAATTGTATACTACGTTTCTTATCTTTTGTGTGGTGCCTATTTTTCGTATTTTCGGCCATATTTGACAAGAATACCCTTTCACATATAATGAGGTTATTGATTTAATTTGTTCACATGTTATGTGACATTAATGTACATATAAAGTAAATGTAGGACTAATATTACAAAACTTATGAATCGGTTCAGGGAGCACACTGTATTTAATGAAGTACTTCGTCAGTGACAATACTGTAATATTATAGAGTGTTGTCTTAAAAGTACGCTTTTATTCAGTCTCTGAGAATTCCGTTTCTGTCCCTTTCCATCAGTTTTAAGGTAAGGTGCACGTGGGTTGCAGGTTTATCCCTTAAAAATCTTGATAAAAATTTGTTTAATTGTTCTTTAGGATTTTCAGTTCACTATATAGTTATTTTCTTAAACTTGCCTTCGCTATTTTAATGCAATACCTCCTTGACCTTGGTACTGTTGATGCTGTTTTGACGCTTTTCTAATAAAGTATGGAGTATATATAGGAAAATGAGCATTTTCGACATGGAGTTAGTCTGTAATTCAAAACTCTCTCTCTCTCTCTCTCTCTCTCTCTCTCTCTCTCTCTCTATATATATATATATATCTATATATATATATATATATATATATATATATATATATATATATATATATATATATATATATATATATATATATATATATATATATATATATATATATATATATATATCTCTCTCTGAAAAAACCTTTATGTCATATGAATACAATTTTCCATTGCAGACACTTTTTTTATTAGGCTGTCACCAATATATTTTCCGTCAGCTTAGTTCTAATAATATATTTTTCATCAATTGATAATAACAAAAGCCGGAAAAATCTTTCATCCTAAAGCTTTAAATTGGACTGGGTGCGAAGGAATTACAACACTTAATTGAACATGGATGTGCCATCAGATGATAAGCATATGATGAATGGATTGTGCGTAATTCCTTAAAAAGTGTATTTATCATTGTGTAAAACTCGAGTTTTCAATGATAAGTGGTTTGAACTTTAAACATTAAAACTGTTCAAAACATATTGAAATTACTTAATATTGACATATCTGCAGAACTGTAGCTCTAAGGAAAATTTGGGTTAATAGACGGTCCGTCAACTCTTTTCTGTAGAGCTACAGTTCTGCAGCTAATTTTGACATAACATTTGATATGTAGTAATTTTACATAATGAGTTTTCATCAGCTCAGTCAACTTGAAGTAAATTACGTACTTTTTAAAAATATTAAAAAATATATTTTTAAAATGATATCGTATTTGCTATCTAATTAAGGAAAAGGAAATGTCACATGTATATAACAGTCAAATTGTTCATAACTAACCATTTTAAAGCTGTAAATACCTTTCTTCGAAAAGTTTAATTCTATAATTGCAGAATTCAACATATTTCAACAACGTTTTTACACACCATGTTGACATTCGAAACTCTCTGGAATTTTTTATAGTAAATGCACTGTGTTAGAGTTATCTCCCGTATTTTCTTTGATGAACAAAACAAATTTCCAATGAAAATTAACAACCTTTTGTTTTATCGTTTCCAAGTTTAACCATGCAAATGTAATATTGTGGAAACATAAAATAAAGAGCCTCCCGTGATTTAGCGTGAATGTAATGCGCAAGATTGTAAAATCCAAAAAATTCAGATGATTTCCGGATTTTTCAAAGGAATTTTCGTTGATTATTAATTAACGAAGCTTGGTTGAGAAAAACAAAAACAAATTTGGTAATCTTCAAGTACCAATAATGTTTAAAATATATAAAACAAAAGACAGTACCCTTCTGATTTATCGGTTTTAAAGCCCAAAAATTCGAGTCTATTATTTTAATATAGTAGTATAGATACTTTACATATGAACGTCTCTTGCCTCTACAACTTGCACCCGCTAATTAGATTGGACAAAACGTGGCGCATTATAATTCAACCACAGTTCTAATGCAAATTTGCCTCCGATGTAAGTAAAATTCTTCACATAATCAGTATATAAAAGAAATGAAAAATCTTTGAACTCTATTCCAGTGATAATCAGGTTTGACTCTGAGTATTCTAATTTCCTGTTTAGTGCATCAACAAGCAGCTTTCCTCTTTTCAGGATATTACCACCCGGAGGAAGCCATCTCATGCCTGTCCTCTGTTAACGTCACAGACATGTTGAGATATTGGCAGGCTATTGGTTTCATAAGATTCCCCGCAGAAATTCATAGTCAGACTGTTAATTTAAATATGATAACAATGTCTAACATGAGCGCAATATGCTACAGTATGGAATCCCTCAACAGCGTTGTAAAAAAAATTAAGCTGAAATTTCTTTATTTAGAACGATGTTTAACTGTGTATGCTGATATTTATTTTGGCGTTATAAGGTGATATCAGTTCTCTCTGTTATTACTTTTTCATTATACAACAATACCTTCACTAACACACTGATACATCTTTGCTTTATTGTATATATGCAGACACTTGTACCTTGTCAAAATATGATGATATTTTGTAAATATTTGCGGATACCTTATCGGTACCTTGTACTTTGACACTGTGATGGTAGTCTGTCATTGTTGGCTGACTGCTTTATTATTTGATACATATATAAACACCATTGCCAGATGAAGACAAAATGGGACAGGTTGTAGAAGAAAATCATGACCTAGAATCAGTGTTTATAGCTGAATATTTGAAAGGAGATCTGACACGGAAAAACTGCCAGCAGTTTTAAAAGCTCAAAAGGAAAAGAAAATTTTTTTTACAAGGAACATGTGGAACAAAGTTGCAAAGGAATTAAAAGGGATCTCAAAACCAAAAAAAATTCCTGGTCCTGAACAATATGTAGAGAAAAGTTGTATTCGCTTATAAGATCGTATAGAAATTATATCGCAGAGAAGAAAAAGACAGGAAACAAGAAAATGAAACCATTTCTCCATGAGTCAGAGATGTATGAACTTTTACATGATAATCCTGGCTTAAATTCACCCTTGTTAAAGAGTTCTCTAAGGGCCAGCCTGTGGAAACGAAGAACAGTGAAGAGAATTCATGCACAGAGAAAGATCCCTCAAAGAAGAGGAAATGTAGTAATGAGCCCACAGAATATCTCTAGGAAAGGGATGAGACTTCCTAAATGCATTGAAGGAAATACATGAGAAACAAAATAAAATCATAGAAAAACTAATTGAGAAACTGTAGGAAAATGTTTCAGTACCTTTCAATTTGTATTTACTGTTTGTACGTGTAGTATGATTGTATATGAGATACACATGCGACTTAAATTGGTTTACTTTTTTGTTAAAGGGATATATTTGTTGCAAACATCAATTGTAAAGGAAAATGGAGAATTTATTTTACATGTTGACGCCCTTTTAGTATTGTTCATCATTTTGATTGATGGATATTGGATTTTCAATGGTGCACCCTTTTTTGTTGGTTGCAAAATGATCAATATATATATTTATTTTTATATTACAAAGAAATTAGTTTGGAGTTTTTTTATTTTGCTTTAGTTTTCATCATTTGAATTTATATTTTTAGTTATGTTTTACATAAAATGTTAAAATAAATTAACATATGCAAATTTGTATTCCTGATATTTTTAGATGTTAAGCAACTGCTGCATTAACTGCTGCCTCACCTGAACTCCTCGTAACTGAAGGTTTCATTGTCAATAGGCCTATTTTCAGTGTCTTGGGGCTCCTCTAGGTTGCATTCATCATGTTCAGCTAAACATATGTTGTGAAGTACACAAGCTGCTAGAACATTGTTCTCTAGAACTGTCATATCTAATATTTAAATTTAAAAAGTCTTCTAAATCTACACTTCAGAAAACCAAATGCACGTTCGAAACCTTCACGGGATTTGTTGTGAGTTTTGTTGAATAGTCTTTGTTGATGGCTGAGATTTCCATGGTCTCTAAAGGGTGTAACTAGTCATCTTAAAATAGGAAATGCTGAATCTCCCATGCGATAATAACCTTGTCGGATATTTTCATTGCAATTTGAAAACAAATCGGAAATTCTTAATACAGTTGCATCTTATGTACTCCCAGGATTCCCTGTTCAGACATAGCGGAATGACAAATTAGAGTCATAGGAAGCAAGCAGAACAATCGAATAAAACCCTTTACGATTAAAATAAGCCTGATGCAAGTGTTTTGGGGGCAGTAGTATGAATATGGCTTCCATCAATAGCTCCCAATACATTTTTGAACATTGACCGATCACGAAACATTCTTGCCGTGTCTTCAATTGCAGCCGCATTGCTTGGCCATCTGACAATACCTGGCATTAGATTGATTAAGACAGATACTGTTCTTTTCATGGAGTTGTGAAAGGTATTCTTCGACACATTAAATCGGTCTGACACGGACCTTATATTCTCAAGGTAACCTGCAATGATAACATCATGTCTGCAATGCTAATATTTTTAGCATTTGAAAATACGAGGCAAAAATTAAAAAAAAAACAATTTTATTTATGTGACAAAGTTTGCAAGCAGAGAATAATTATTTTAATTTTACAAAACTATGAACCATAGAAACATCAGAACATCTTTTTTAAACATTTGGAATTGGTCCAGTGGTCTGATTATATTCAGGTAGTGGTTTTAAACGCAAACATGTTGTCTGGTAAGTACTTCTTGACATTCGAAAATGACTTTTAAAGTCATCTTAAGTGTAATGTGGAACAGTAACCTCTACATAGTGTTGCACGTTTGGAACAAGTAAACGTTTTTTATGCAAAAAATATCAAAAAATAACAATTTATCATACAAAGCCATCAAGCTAGTTTCATTTTGCCTTAATAGTGCAACAAAATAAGGCCTTATGTTGAGCTATTCATTATGGAAAATGGCGAAAACTAAATATTTGCCATTGCTAACCTTTTCTTAAAATTGTAATCAGTGGTTTCGTTTGAACATATTTTATTGTATATATAATAAAGATTAATAAACAATACCAAAGGTAACTTTTGGTAACTGTTGGTAGCCATTGACTTTTATTTTGCTTTTTGCTATTTGTTTACCAATTTGCTGTTCACAGTTTAAAGTAACCAGTGACACCATGACATTGTTAAACAATGTTACCAAACACAGCCAATGGCAAAATCAATATTTGTACAAATGGAAGAATTGTGAACGCACCAATTGTACAGTTGTATGACGTTGTATATATGACCTTGACCTTATTTGTCGGAGAGGATTTATATATGTAATGCCTGTTCTCCTATCTGTTTATATGATGCATTATAAAATATTCATTTAATTTTTTTTAACTGATATAGCATATAAAGTATATATTTTGTATTTGGAAACGATAATCCAGAATGGACCAGAAATAAATACATCTAAAAAGAAGTTAAACGTCAACGTTAAGCTGCACAAAGAGAGGTAATTCAAATCAATCATCACGCCTTTCATGCTTTGAGGAGTTACAATAAGTGTACCAAAGATTTTACTCTTTTTGTAATTTCTATTCTGCTGCGCCCTTAAGCTAAAGAAACTGCATACACTACATGTGCTCTTCTCCAGTTTTGTGTGTAAAATTGATTTCAATTTGTAGATTATGAAATCTGCAAACCGATTTTTAAATTTTACTACATGTACAGAACAAATCATGAAAAGCGGCATAACTTGAAAAAACAATATCGAGATATTTCTGTTCTGATTATGAAAGTATCGTATCTGTTTTGTTACAGCGCACTTTGAAAAATTACACACCTTGAATTTTTTTTCAAAGTGCATTTATTTTGGAACCAAGTCAACGCACTTTAAATTTTTGTTCAAAGTGCGTTGATATCGTCGATATTAACACACTTTGAAAAAAATTGTTTATGATTAAGTCGAAATAATATACTAGCGGAAAAAAGAAACTGTGCATTATTTAATAAATGAAAAAACATTTAAAAATTACAATGTACAAATTTTATATTTTGTAATACTGTTAACACTTGTATTCGTAACAACATCTCATAACACATTAATGTCAAAGTCGAATAACGTCAATTTCAGCACACTCGAAAGTCACTGTTATTTGAAATTGAATTAACAAAATTGACAACGCGTGTAACCACCATTTGCGTTCAGGCATGCTTGACAGCCACGCCTCATTGATGCCACTAAAGTGTTCAGAAATGCTTGAGGGATGTTTTTCCAGATGTTGGTTAAAGCCTGGCCTAAACCAGCCAATGTCGCTGGCTGATTTGGTAAACGGCGTAAACGTCTTTCCATTTCATCCCAGACCTGCTCGATCGGCGACAAATCGGGGGAAACAGCTGGCCAAGGCAAGACATCGACATTCTGTTGAACAAACAAGTCCCTGACTACACGTGCAACGTGTGGCCTTGCGTTGTCTTGCTGCAGAGTGATGTGATTTTGATGTCTCTGTACGAAGGGTATCACATGATGCTGAACAATTTCATCTCGATAGCATACGCCGGTGAGATTTCCATTGACAATTTGTAGAGGGGTCCTTCCACGTGCTGACATTCCACCCCACACCATAACGCTACCTCCACCAAATTGTCGACGTTGCACAACACAAGCGTCCTTGTAACGCTCCCAAACGCTTCCATACACCCTACAACGGCCGTCACTGCTATCCAAATGAAATCTGGATTCATCAGTGAACAGAATATTGGCCCAGTTCTGTATTCTGAATCGCAGATGTCGTATGCACTACGCTAGTCTGGCGATACGATGACGTTGAAGCAGTACTGGGCACACCGCTGGACGCCTTGGTCTGATGTTTTCCTCGCGCAGACGATTACGCACAGTTCTTGGACTAATTGGTCGAAGCCCTGGAATGCTACGGGCAGTCAAACTTGCTGTCTGGAAACGATTTCTCAGATGCACAAGTCTAATGTGGTTGTCCTGTTGACGTGACGTCACACGAGGTCGCCCAGAGCGCGGTCGATCCTGGGTGTTGCCAGATTGTTGAAAACGTCTCCATAATGACTGGATGGTGTTCTGATGAACTCCAAAGTGTCTTGCTACAGTATTTTGTGCCATTATATAAATAGTGCCTGTTTGGGAGGGTAAGAGTTGAAATTGACACCCCTCGAAAACCATTATCAACCGACGCGAAGCGGAGGTTGACAATGGTTTTCTCGGGGTGTCAATTTCAACTCTTACCCTCCTTAACAGGCACTATTCATTTTATTATACTGAATGTCTTAAATTCAAAGAAAACTTTACTGTTTTTACATTTAAATGACGTGAAGTTGACGAAGAAGTCACGTGTTATGAACACCGAGGGACGTGTTTCTCAGGCTCCTATCGTTTTGACAATTTTAGGATGTTTACGCCGGTGATAAACTTCCTTTTTTGACTGGATGACTTCGCATATAGATAAGTGTATATATGTTTCTCTTGGATGTGTAAAATACTTCGCTTTTTCATCGTATTATTCATTTTCATATTTTGTGCATATATTTTTAACTGGGTGAATCGGTCACGCATACTTGAACACACGATGGCCACAGGTACTACAGGTAACACAGGAAGTGTGAGCGAAAACTCACAGCCAGTCGACCGTACACCTGAAAAACTCAGATATTCAAACATCTGAAGACAAGAGATTATCAGATTATGCGTGTTATTGGTGATGACCTACATTGTCTACAGTTAGACCGCAATCTGTGGCGCATTTATTTGAAAACATTGGAAAGCCGAAACAAAATGTTAACACAGGGCATAGAAATCAACGACATTTCTGCTTCTTTTTACGACACAAATCCGTACTCTTCGGGAGCGACATCAGTGTCTCAGCAAACACTTAAAATACGCATATGTGGTTTACCATTATCAGTTGACGAATCTGCCGTACATGAAATGTTATATAAACTGAAAGTCAAACTCACAACAAAATACTGTACGAAAAGATTCGTCACCCAGTTACAAATAAAATGACTAGTATTCTCAATGGTACACGTTTCATGTATATTGAGCCTCTACCTGCTGGAGAAAGTCTTCCGAAATTAAATACATTTGCAGGTCTTCGTTGTAAAATATTGCACTTTGGACAGCCAAAGAACAACCACATACTTCAATGCACAAACTGTTGGAAAACAGGTCATACAAAATCAATATGTAAGAACGATTCTTGCTGCAAAGTATGTCAAAAGCCTGGTCATTTACCGGGACAGAAAGAATGTCCACACTATGAAGTCCAGAAGCATATCGTTCCATTCAGCGGATCACAAGACGTTCTGTCTAATTTTTACCCGTGCGAATTGGATATCTACGGCGTCAAACATAAATCCGCCGAACATGCGTTTCAATACACCAAAGCGATTCGTTGTGGTGATTTAGATGCTGCGAGTAAAATAACAGCTGCGGAAGACGCTCTCTCAGCTATGCGACTCGGGAAAAAAATTAAAACGAACGAACAATGGAACGCCACTAAGGAGGCAGTGATGGAAGAAATTATTGAAAATAAGAGCGTGCAAGTGAAACTGTTTCAAGAAAAAATACGATCAACTAAACAATCTACCACGTTCGTGGAAACCACCTACAACGACGAATGGGGCTCCGGTCTGGATAGGACAGGGATCATCAACACAAAACAAGATAAATGGCCTGGTAAGAACACCTTGGGAACGATCATTAAAAAAGTGGCGAAAAAAGTTCGCAAGAGAAAATTAAGTGATAACGCACCGAAAGCACAAAAACAAAACCGCGAACAAGCAAAGCAACGAAAAATCGTTGACATGTTGAAAACATTGCGTGCGGCATCAGACAGTGATGCATCTGGCTGCAATCCCGACTCCGAGAGTTCGGAATCGGAGGGTGAGACCTAGGTCAGTTAATCTGTATTTTAAACTACATATGAAAATTATTGTTATATGTACTGTAGTTTACATAAGAAAAAATAGTTAAAAACGAATGAACTAAAAGAACACATGTCAATGTATCGATTATTATTACTATTTGTATTTTTTTTTTATTTTTAATATTTTGAATTATGGTATTTATATATAAACACATATAACACAAAGTAATACAAAACCTTTGAGAAATGAATGAATTAAATATACTGTCAGTCAATGTAAGAGGATTAAATTCTAGTGAAAAAAGATATAAGATTTACACATGGTTAAAAGAAAAAAAAGTAGATACAGCTTTTCTTCAAGAAACTCATTTTATTCAAAAATTTGAAAACAAATATAATTTTTATTGGGATGGAACATCTGTGCATGCATTTTCAAACTCTCAGTTTAGCAGAGGGGTCACTATTCTTTTTCGTAAAGAACTAAATTTTGTAATTCAAAATACCCACCGTTCGGAAGATGGTAGAAAACTTTTAGTAAACGTAAAAATAGATGATAAAAACTTCACGTTTGTAAATATATATGCACCAAATGATGATTCAAAACGTACAGCTTTTTTCGAAAGGATGAAAAGATTTATTACACTGCATTCTTTACAAGAAAGCGATTAATATTTATGTGGTGATTTTAATTGTTCCTTTGAAAGAAAAAATGATAAATCGCACAAAAAGTTAGCAGAAATTATTAATTATTTAGATCTTGTAGATATTTGGAAACTAAAAAATTCTAATACAGAGGGATATACTTGGTGTGATTCGGAAAACAACCCAAAAAGCAGAATTGATTTCATATTTACAAGTAAATTAGCCTCTGAACTAGTTGAAAAAATTCAAGTTAAACGCATTCCAGGTACTCATAGTAAAGGAAATAGAATGAGCGATCACCGTTTTTTGAAAATAATTGTAAAAATTGATAAATTAAAAAGAGGCCCAGGGTACTGGAAACTAAATACATCACATCTTGATAACGATGAGTATAGAGAAGGAATAAAAAATATTTTTAAAGATCTAGACAATTCACTAGATGCTTTTTCTAAATGGGAAACTTTTAAACTCAAAGTACGCGACTTCTCAATAAACTTCGCAAAAAAGTCATCAAACAATATAAAATCAAAAATACAAAATTTGGAAAAGAAAATCGATGAAATAGAAACTCTACCAAGTGAAAAGATTAATATGAAAGAAAAACGTGATCTTGAATCAGAACTTGATAAACCACAAAACGAAATTGCAAAAGGCGCGCAAATAAGATCAAAAGAGAGATGGATAAATGAAGGTGAAAAAAATACAAGCTATTTCCTAGGACTAGAAAAGAAAAATCAAACTAACAATACCATTAAAGAATTAAAAGATGTTAATAACAGAATAATCAATACAAACTCAGAAATTATTAAAGAAATATGCAATTTTTACTTTACCAACTTTAGACGAGTGCAAAGAAGCGGTGTTTAATATGAAAAACAACAAATCCCCTGGTTTAGACGGACTGTCCTGTGAATTTTATAAATGTTTTTGGGAATATATTTCACCAATATTTTTTGATTTACTCATAAGCGTATATGAAAAAAAAGAGCTAAGTTATACTCAACGATAAGCACTAATCACAGTTCTATTTAAAAGTGGCGACAGAAAAAGTCTAAAAAACTATAGACCTTTAAGTTTAACTAATACTGATTACAAAATTATAGCATTCATATTTGCTAGACGATTACAAAAGGTTATTAATAAATTAATCGGAGACGAGCAATCGGCTTACATTAAGGGTCGTTATATTGGCGTTAATGCGAGATTAATATTGGACATATATGAAAATTTTACAGAAAATAATAATGATGGGATTCTATTATTTCTAGACTTTGAAAAAGCTTTCGACTCTGTTGAGTGGAATTTTCTCTTTAATGTCTTAAAAAAATTTAACTTTGGGGATAATTTCATAAACTGGGTTAAGATTTTGTGTACAAATCCAGTCTTAAAAGTAAAAAATAATGGATGGATATCCAAGTCATGTAAAATGTCAAGAGGAATAAGACAGGGATGTCCAATTTCAGCAATGCTTTACATTTTTATTGCAGAAATTTTAGCTTTAAAATTAAAAAACAATAATACAATAAATGGTTTTCAATTTAACGATACGCATAAAGAGATTAAATATTTGCAATATGCAGACGATATAACTCTTACTTTAAAAAACACCTCATCTCTAAAAAAGGCATTACAGACTGTTGAACTATTTTGCTGCCATGCAGGATCAAAAATTAATTTGAATAAATCCCAATGTATACTCATGGGCAATTTAAAAGATAAACATGAAATTATAGAAGGAGTAAAAGTAACAAACAGTGCAGTGCGATGCTTAGGAATTCACATCGGTCATGATAAAAATAAATGTAATGAGTTAAATTGGATGAAAACTTACAACGACATGGAAAAACTGTTTGAGTCATGGAAAAAGAGAAAACTAACTATATTTGGCAAATCGTGTGTTGTTAATAATCTAGCTGTGTCAAAATTAATTTACAATGCATCTATTCTCCCACTTCCCGAAAATGGTTTTATTAAGAAAGTCAATAGAGCCATTTTCAATTTTATTTGGAACAAACATGACAGAATTAAACGAAATACATTAATAGGAAAAATAGAAGAAGGCGGGATCGGTGTAATAGACATAGAACTCAAGTTAAAAGCACTGAAAGCATCTTGGGTTAATAGATTATCAGAGTCATGTTTAATTAATGAGGTCATTAATGCTTATTTGAAAAGGGTCAACCTTAATTTGAACTACATATTATCAACGACTGAGAGAAATATGGAAGATTTTACAGTTATTAATCATATTCCTAAATTTTATCAAGAAATATTTTGTTGTTTTAATAGTTGTAAAAAACAAATAACATTCTTAACATGTTAAACGTAACATTTGTACAACAACCCCTATGGAACAACGAACTATTTAAATATAAAGGCAAAACGTTGTGTTTTTTACGATGGATAAAAAGTGGTATATTATATGTAAAAGATCTTTTCAAGAAAGATGGCAAAATGAAAACACTAAATGAATTATCTGATATTTTGTTGAAAAAATGTAATTGGCTATATGTGAATATAATATCTTACGAAACGTAATAAGACAACAATGTGTAACTTTTGATATGACATGTAGTCAATACACAAAAAGTAATGTTGAGAAAAGTTATACATTTCATTTAGGATGGCATACAATAACAGACAAAAAATGTAAATTCTTTTATGAAAATTTGTTGACTACTAAGTTCCAAAAACCCATTTATAAATCTTATTATAAGAACATGTTTAACGTTCAAAAAGAAAACTGGAATAGAATATACTTTAATAAAATTAAAAACATATATGATAAGAACATATGTGAATTTAATTACAAATTATTGAATAATATATTAAGTTGAAATTTATTTTTACATCAGTGTAAGTTAAGACCAAGCAGATGTTGTGATTATTGTCAAGACACAACAGAGAACGTTGAACATCTTATTTTTGAATGTGACAATGTCAAAGATATATGGTCAAAACTGTGTACGACTTTGCATTTAGATATTATGTGGAAACATGTAATCATAGGCTTCTATTATGAAAATAACCTCAAGGTACAGTTTTTGAATAATATTATATCTTATGTTGCTTATAGAATTTACAAATTTAAGATGTTATGTAGATTTGAAGAAAAAAATGAAACCTCTCAAAGTCTAAACGAATATGTAAAGAATTACTTAATTAGAGATATGAATTACATTACAATGTACTTAAAATCATCGAAATATTCATCAAAACTTAAAACATTGATAAATATATTGTGATTACTATTGTATACCCTAGACACCTAGGGTCTGCCTATGTGTATATGTGCTACACCCGGGGACCATGTGATGGACTGTATGTAGATGTGTTTGTCCTCCGGGTTAGCCAGGGTATTACATGTACATTTACTTAATATATTTCTACCTTTTACTATGATAGCTTAGTTTTCTCATATTTGTGTACACAATTTTTTTTTGTGTGTGTGCACATGTATATTAGACACAAGTATTGTGAGTCATAGTTATGCATATCTATAGATTATCGACGTACATGTATCTCTAAATACATATTACATAAACAATTATATACCAAAATTAAAAACATTATTTCTATGTATAAATATTTATATATACAAACATGCATTAATATACATGTTTTAAGACAAATAGTTAGATACTTTTAAATGTCTTCTCAATGAAAACTTGTACATTATTTGTAGCATTAATATGAAAAATTAAGAAATTATACACGATGTCTGTACGCTTATAATTGAAATTTTTGAAGTTTTTGAAAAAAAAAAATGACGTGAAGTTTATGGCGAACCGTACATGCATAATTTACGCGCATGTAACAATTCGTTGTGTTACCCGTTGCCAAGGATGTTGCTAACGCTGAGGGTAATAGAAGGGATTATCCACTGCGTCTTAACCAATCAGATTTCAGTATTTAACATGAAAGTATAATAGTCCAGCAAGCATCCAACCGCACGATTACGTTGGTTTTCGTTGAGTCGTGGCATGACATAGGGGTAAATTTTGTTGAAACTAAAGTTTAAACAAATCCTTTACACTTCTTATTTCAAACATTATTGGCCCGTTCAAATTCTTCAATAAACAACAGGTGCTCACTAGCCATGAAAAAGTCCGTGCACCCGGACGGTTACCATCCGATATTGTCTAAAACATTACCATAATCGATTGTTTAAATTTTATACCGATGAACAGAAGCCGTGATCTTAGTACTCCCAAAAAGCAAATTGGACTTCAAGAAATGATTTTATACTTACTTAAGATTGAGCATATCGGAACAAACTAAAAGCAAGAAGCCGACCGAAAGGATAAAAAAAGAGAAGAAAGTGAAGAGAACTAGCCAGAAATGAATTAATTCCTTATTTGAATGTTATTTTCACTTTTAATGTCTTTATAAGAACGAGGAAGCATTGAGAAGGACGAGATATTTTAAATTGTAAATTCACCTTAATAAATTGACCTCCCGGATTAAGCTAAATAGTTTTGTCTAAAATCAATACATATCGTCAGATTTACAATAATCCAGACCGTCCAAACCGCAGTCAGTTTTGTCCGAACCATGGTACATGTAGCACCTCTTATTATCCCCTCTCGCAACTTGTTGCGAGGGGGATATAGCATCTCTGCTGTGCGTGTATGTGTGTCCACACACACACACACTCACACTGTCAGCTCTTTAGCAAAATTCCACGAAAACCCTCTCATGAATATTCATCAAACTTTGTACACTTCTTTGGCATGGTAAAAGGACAACCCCTATTGATTTTAAGTCAGTTGATTTAATACTTTTTAAATTATCGTAAAACAGCAAAGTTAAAACATGAATTTTATGTACGACTTGACAAAAGACTTCTCCGGTAATTTTATGTTCGACTTTAAGAAAATCGCTACCGTATGCAGTTCAGATATTTAGGATTTTAATGTAGTTAAGGTTAAAAAACCAAACGTTTTGTTGTATTGGAGGGTTAGAATATTGCCCATAGGTAAAAGTTGAAGCGGGCAAGAAATTAAACTGATCTGATTAACATCGAAACAAGCAGTCGACTCTCGGACAAATATTCCCGTATTACTTACAAGAGAACTAGTCCAAAAATTCAGAGGTTGACAGATATCGCGCATTTATCACGCGAAGATGTACCACAAGCAATAGAATTGTCCATCAGATCAGACTCGCTAGTTCTTCAGCTACGTTTCATAATATATACGGACCGTTTATGTATGCTTCTATAAAAATGAATGTCACTTACTGAATCAAAATTATTTAACTTAAAGCATATGTGTACATGTGTTGAGTTTCTGCTAGGAATAGAAAAAGTGTGCAACCACGTACATGTAACCCCCCCCCCCCCCCCTCCAATTTATACACCACAAAGCTTGGGGTAAGGATTAAATAAATATTACTGCAGTATGAGTTCAATGTGGTTTTTAGAAATACTTGTGTCATATTTATTTTGATCTGAAAAATTTATACGTGTATTTTCTTAAATAATGCATTTTCCCCTACAAATCAAGTCACGAGGGGATGCCCCGCTTTGCGTTGCCCTTGTTTACCATGTAGTTATGTAGATAATGTTTAAGTCGCATATTTATACTAAACAACTCAGTAAGGTACCGAAATTCATTTTCCTTGACAAAATGATTGCACACAACTGACATCTGTAAGTGTGGCTTATTGCCGTAAATCAATTTATTAATTCTGAACAATTTGTCTATCTCAAACATAGATAAAAACAATAAACATCAATGTAAAAGAGTTCACCGGACATCAACATGGTACTCATCATTTGATTATGGACACTTTTGGACATTGTTTATTTTACTAGATATAACTTCTTTAAGATACTGGAGAACTTTATGATGCCTTGTTTAGCATTTGATCGTTCAGACGACAGTGGTTCCAAACCATTTTCTAAGCAAAAAGAATATGTAGAAACCAATATTGGAAGGCCGGTAAGAATGATGATCTAATTTGTTAACACTTTGTGATATATATATATATATATATATATATATATATATATATATATATATATATATATATATATATATATATATATGAGAAAATTTTGAGAATTTTTTTTAATTTGATAATAGCCAATATATATATATATATATATATATATATATATATATATATATATATATAAATTTTTAGAATTTTTTTAAATTTGATAATAGCCAATATATATGTAGTTTCATTGATCAACAATAACCCATTACTAACTGTTTAATTTATAAAATCTGCTTACCAACTCAGAAAACAAAATTCAAAAGTAGATGTGCCTTTTCTTGAGGCATTTTGTATTTTACCAGTTATATGATAAAACTGGTAACTATGTTATGTTCGATTCTACTACTACAGAAAACAAATTTATTTTGGTAAATATTAATGTCCAAACACAGATTCAGGATTATTTTTATACGAATATTATATCTCAGATACAAGACATTCAACAAGTTATCAATGCCGGGGATTTGATATGATTTTCAATAAGGATTTAGATACCTTGAATTATAAAAACTTTTTTAAAAAAGCTAGACAAGAAGTTTTTCCCTTTATGAAAACTTTAAATCTTTAAGATGTTTTTTTTGTGATTTGTATCCACGATTTAATTGCTTTTCGTACAGGAACAATCTCCCATCAATCAAACTAGATTAGAATTGTTTCCTTTATCAAAAGATATGCTTTCTTCAATGATGTGTGTTAAATATGAGAACAGTTATCGATCAGATCATTCTTCATTGCTGTTGTGTCTAAAAAAAAAACAATGGTTTTATTAAAGGTCGTGTTTTTTTTTTTTTTTTGGAAAGTTTTGATTTCCTTTGTGCGGATCAAGAATTATATAATAACAATCAAAGAAATACTTAATAAAGGGAAAGCACAATATGCCTGGCCAGTTTACAATATTGAAACAAGAGATGTAAAACACTCAGACCTCCCCCCCTACCTTGGAAACATCTGCGAAGAAAATGAACGGAAACTGCAACTTTTTAAAAATTAAGTCCAAGGCACATAACTCTGTCAAAAAACGGTTGAACGTACCCAAAATTACACTTGACCTAGATATCATTATGATAAACCTGTATACCAAATTTCATTAAAAATAGAGCATCCTCTATGAAGAAAATGAACAGAAACTACAAATAATTGGAATTTTTCTACGTCCAAGGGGCATAGCTCTGTCGAAAAATTGCTTGATCGCACCCAAAATCAAATTTGACCTAGATATTATTTTGATAAACCTGTATACCAAATTTCATTTCAATATGTGCCTTCCTTGCGAAGAAAATGAACGGAAACTGTTGGTGGACCGACCGACCGACCGACAGACAGCAGCAAACCAATACCCCCCCCCCCCCTTCTTAGAAGGGAGACATGCATATTAATCTTGCTGATAATACATGTTAACTTTGTTTTTAACAATTTGTGATTAACTTTCTTTAGGTATTTTATTCACGGGAATTACGGACAAGACAATCTTTTATACATCTTATAAGAAAGCAGTGACTCATAATTGAACGTATAAAATCACGTATGAAACAAGGCAATCTGTATCTTACTTCACAAACTGTGTGATTGTTTGCGTTTTAAACTGTTTCTAACGTTCATAATTTAATTTACACCCAAAAATCACGTCATTTTTTAGACTAAATAAATATGTTAAATCGTAATATCGAAATTTGCAATCCAAATTGATGCTGTAAAAATTTGATTCTCTAATGATTATTTTATTTTCTATGTTAAAAAAAAACTTTATATGATATTAAAAGTCTACACTTTTGATATAATATCATTATTTTTTTTTTCATTATTTATTATTTTTTCCACGGATTGATTAATTTATGCTCGCATTTACAGGATATCATTTGTTGTTTTTACAATTTGGTCGAGATTGTATAGAAAATAAAGATTTAGTTTATTCGTTTAATCAAGCTTCATCAGTAATTTTATATATATTGGTAAATTGATGAACCAAGTCTAGCCTCATTGGTATAAATGTTGCACGTTAGTTTTTCTTTAAATTTGCTGATTACAAATATGACACGGAAAACTAAACAGGGTCTCATGCAAAGGGTATTAGACTATAAATGTGTTGTTATGTAAACTCTGACTTAAAATCGTTTGGTTAAGTGTTTTTGCAGAATCAATGGCCAAAGGCTAGCGAAAATATAGTAAAGTACTATAAATTCTATAAAAAAAAAAAAAAAAAGGTAACGTGAAAGCGTCTTAAAAAGACGTTAATAGTAAAAAGAAAAAAAAAAACTGCTTAGCTTAGCGTTTAAGACAATCTAACACGTTGTTAACTTTCAGTTTAAATAAATGGTATAGATGTTTCGTCACAATAAAATACTCTGAAAATAAAAAAGAATAATTTTTCTAATCTTGAAAATATTGTTTTGTTTGCCTTCGTGTTTTCGGTAGGTTATAAAAGGAATCGAGTTCTTTAATTTCGCGAAAAATAAATTTAAACCAAAATAATAAAAGAAAAATTCACATTTTGTAATCAAAAAAATAATTTTTCGTTAGTTGGTTAGCAGACAGCAAACAGAATTTATGTCTTATATCATTTTGATTACAATAAAAAATGACAATAACACTCTGTAAACCGTCTCAAAAATCCATAGAGCGAAATACAAATTCAAAGCAGGGCTACACGGACCTCTATTAAGATAGACGTGGGATCAAGTACCTAGGAGGAGTAAGCATCCCCTGTTGACCGGTCGCACTCACCGTGTGCTCCTCGTAAATATGTTTTGATAACAGTAACTGGTAGGTAACTTGATCGATAACAGATTATAAAGAACTGATGAGATACCTGACAGTTTACTTTGGTCTGGTGGTAGCTGCTAGTCTGACTCTCACATTTGAATCATCTAGCTTTACTGTGGTTATGTGAATGATGCTGGATACTCATCGTCTGGTAAGTAATTATTGCTTTGGTAGATTCTATCAAAAGCTTGAGTATGAGAGGGTTAGTGTCAGTAAGGTTTTTTTATCGAATATCATTGATCGCAGAAACTTTATAATAATTGCAAATGTGTCTTGTGTCTTGAACTATTTTATATTTGATAAGATTTAATAACATGGACATGTTGAATTAAAGGACCCTTTCTGTTTTATGCTCAAAAAATTTATCCTGACGTTTGTCACTTTATACAATTTGTATGAATCTAACGTTTTAATGTAACTAATATTTTTTTTTGTTTTTGAATTTAGTAAGCAATTGTACATCGTGTAACAAGTCTTAAATAAGCAAGGTGAAATAGTTGTGGCGATATATCTTATTAAATTCTGTGAACTTAAAATATGGATAGTATAGATTTTAGGCAATAAAGTTGGAAAAAATACAAATTTAAAGATTTAGTCAGCTAAATAACAACATAGCATGTGAAAAAAATGAACAGCATCCACAAATAATCTTTATCAGAAAGTCTTCATTAAATATCAAAGACCTATAATTGATTAAGCAACCAAGAACAAATTATCCCAATTTCGAATGCATCAGTAATGAATTTTTGCGCTTTTATATTAAAAAAACCTCATCCTTTTATTATGATATTTGGGGATTTTAGGCATTTGTTTGGAAGTCAATTTTACGAATTAAAAAGTCCTATTATTTCTTATGAATTTGATTTAAAGATTAATTTTCAGCTTTATTGACGAATTAATCTTTTGGTAAATGGATAAACCATGTTTGGTCTTTTCAGTAGACATCGGAACAGTCTCACTTAATTGAATCTTGCTGATTTGTTTCTTGCAAACGTAAGTTACTTATTTAACGCCATTATCAACTTTACTCATTTCGTTATTCTGGATGCATTGGAGGGTCTCGTTGATCAATAAATGACACGTTTGCAATTAGTCAATATTATAATGTTAACGTCTTTATATGCGTTTTGTACATGTTAAATGACTGGCGCTTTTGTAGTTAACTAGTCAACTTATTAATCTTAATGTACTAATTCTGAACGCGTTTGGTGTATTAATCAATGACCGCCGCCTTTGTTACTTATTAGTCAATTTCAAAATCAGGCCACGAGTCAATATTGTAATTATCTAGTAACCATTCATACCAAATAGAAGACATGTATTTTTCTATGAAATACTAATATCACAGAGTAATTTTATTGATGGCAGAAATTTGGCTGGTAGGTCTGGGTAAAAACAGGTTGATAGCAACTGTATCGCAGCGAGCGCAGCAATTTGTTCTAAACCAGTTATTTGAAAATTTTTAGAGGTTTTTATTCGTATAATTATTATGTCCTTTCATGATTAATGGGGACAAATTTGACCTAAGGCAAAACGAATGGTTGCTATACCTACATGTATCTATCTTCATTTCATACAAAATTGGTATTTGAAAAAAGATCGACTCTATCATGTGCAAATAAATTATAAAACTAAATATTAGTAGAAATATGAGAGATCAGATGAAGAAGTAATTAATAAGTTTATTTTCATTGCTTAATAAATATGTTTTGTACAATTATTTTGTTAAGCTAAACTTTACGATATCGTTGCTGTTTAATCATAAATACTATAGCACTACATGTATAGTTTTATTATTTTCTACGTTTTGGTACATAGTTGAGTGTCAAACAAAGAAAATATAGCTTATTTATTCATGGACCGTACTTTTATTCTCTTCAAACATTACTGCCATGTCGAAGTGATTATCCATTCAAATCAAATATATTGCTGGAATAATGCAATATTTAAAGATGAGCCTTTTGGTGTTACATTTTAAATCCGTTGAACAACCCAAGTCTGGAATTGATAACTAATGCCATTTAACACTTTTTTACCAAAACAAGTGATCTTGCCTAAGCTTCATCTCCTTTAGTATCATTAATCAAGCACCATCTTGCATGCTTCAAAACCAATTCTGACCAAAATCTTACACGTGTCACTAGTGGAAAGAACTGCTCATAGGAATATATGAATACGCTACTTTCATATTTTTATAAAACTTGATTGGAGCCAATTACTCTTGGCACTGACATAAAAAAATATTAGTTTAATTCAGGCCAGGATTGAAAGTGAAGTATTTACTTATAATAATAGTTATGGACAATGTACGAAATTAATTCCAGATATGCCAGCTAGAGCCCTGTTTTACTTGGACGCCATCCTAAACGTGGCGTTTTGTTCGAATAAACTAATGCAATAAACCACAGCATGAAGTCAATGAAAGTAAGTCCAGAGTTTCCTGCGAGGGATGCGAATTCACCAGTTTCCCATAAATCACTTTTTTCGGAGAAAGACGTTCTACAAACTCATTACCTCCAAACCACGGGAAGTTGTCGTCCCATATTGGAGCACTGGAGAATGATCCTCGTGGTCATCGTTCCTCTCGTCGCAATGATCGTCTTCTCGTCGTTCAACTTGTCAGAAGCAATCCAGCTGAAGGAGACAACAGCGATAGCGACTTCGCGAATTAATTCTGCTAGGTATCTCACCAAATTTATACAGACAATGCAGCGAGAAAGAGGGAGGTCCGCCACATTTATAAGCTTAAACACGAAAACGAATGAATCTTATGCTGTCCTTCAAACAGCACAACAAAACACCGACAAAGCTGCCCACAATTTGGTGTTTGAAACTGACACGATTACTGTGAATAACACAAAATTGACAAAACTCGAAATGATAGCTGACATATTAGAAATACGACGTAAAATAAACACATCCTCTTTGTCTGTTCTAGAGGCCTTGGAGTTCTTTACGAATATAAATAATGCTTTAATGGAAGACTTATTTGTCAACATAGACATTCCTTCTGGGAAAAATATACACTCTAAGCTTATGGTTCTGGTGTTTCTACTCCGCCATATTGACCTTGTTGGGTTACAGAGGGCGAGGATTGCCTACCTATTCACCACGTGTGACTTTAATAGTAAAGAGATCCAAGTATACAAATACATCGAAGGAAAAGCCCAGTCTTATCTCAGCATTGTATTCAACTACGATTCCAACATCAAAAAGGCCTACATGGAGAACGACCTTAATGCAGATGAATATATGGATAAAGTCAACGCGGAACTTTGGTCAGAAAGTTATGCTTCTGTTTGCCGAAACCAAACGGAAAGCGAGCGGTTTATCAAAAGTGGAGAATGGTTCAGAAATGTAAGCAAGTTTATTGACTTTGCCTTTGTAATATATCACAATTCGTCCGAGCTGCTCAAGAATTCTCTGTCGACCATCAGTGATGAGGCCGACTTCCGGTTTGCTTTGTTTTCGTCCTTGCAGGTCATTTTGACGTTAACCAGTTTTTTTCTATTGGCCTGGTACATCACATGTGTAAACCGAATGACTATACGTTTGACTAAGTACGCTAACGAGATAAAGTCAAAAACTAAGGAGCTTGCAGTAGAAAAACGTCTGACAGAGAAACTGTTGTATCGCATGCTACCCATGAAAATCGCTCTTCAACTGAAGGAGGAGGGATTTGTACCCGCTGAAGAGTTTCCTGAGGCCTCTGTTTACTTCAGCGACATCGTTGGATTCACTTCTTTGTGCAGTAGATGTCGTCCAATGCAGGTTATAGATCTCCTCAACGAAATTTACTCGTGAGTAATATCGTCAGCCGCTTGTCTGTTGGTTTCAAGGGATATTATTGGTTTGGTAACCAAAATGATAATTGTTTTATTTGTGTATATACAAATTGCTAATTTACTTTTAAAAGTCACATTAGGCTCAGTTATTTAAGTATCCGATTTATTTATTTTCGTAATGGCAGTAAGAGAATCGAGCACATACTCATCAAAGATGACAGATGCAGCAACTGTGATTGAAGCTACCATCGCACTGTAAATAGCAGATAAAAAGAATTATGATTTTGATTTATTAAACATGCTCATCTAATTGAAAACATACATAAAATATTTTCATTTTCTTAACTATAAATATTAATGTCCCCTGTGAAATAAATGATTTTTAAAGATAAGTAATGGATCTTCCCGTGGAGTCGTGTTCCTATCTCATTTCTCCAGAGGTAAAATATCACTTTAAACTACAATCACTCCCTTTTGATCGTTTCGTGGATTAACCATTCCGTGACCGTGAATGACTTCTTTGACTTCCGTCTAAATATAGGTGGCCCCTATGGTACGAGACCTCCCCTTGGAGTCTTATTTCGAATTAACTGTTTTTCAAGTCAGACAAGGCCATCAAAATGGATTTAATAATGGAATGCTTGTAGTAGAGACAAGAGCGTCTTTTTTTAAATTAATGTCGATTTAATCAAAGTTTCCGTGCTGAAATTCCAAATACCAATCAATCAATTAATGTAAAATTGCCCGGAATAATGTCAAAGGAGGAATTTTGGTATAGAATTTCCTATATCGCTTTTATTTCATTAGAGTCAAAAGGAAGAACACCTTTTGAAATATTCGTCTAAAAGTCCATCTGAACGATAATGTATTTTAAAACATCACATATATCTTGCATTCTTTGAAACCACTTTGGGTTATATCACATGCAATCTCATAGAGCGATGCTTGCTAATTTGCTGCTTTATTAAGATTTACAACTGTTTATTCCAGGATAAGGTTTCTTTTTTTACTTTTAAGGAAACAGTGATCTTGTACGCGTACATTGATATATATTGGGGATTGAACGATTAATATGGGGTTTTCCATGTCAGTAAATGAAATGTCAATACGTTGTCTTCAGTTTCTCAGGACACATAAGTGTATATATGTTCTCAATATTTTGTTTCAAATAATTGAGTTGAATATCACTATCTGGATAAAGAGAGCTTTTTATTTTTGGGGTAAAAAATGTGAACTGCCATGGAGGAAAAACTATAATATGCATTATTATTCTTTCATGTTAAATACTGAAATCTGATTGGTATAGACGGAGTTGGTAATCCGTTCTATTACCCTCAGCCTTAGCAACACACTTGGCGACGGGAAACAACGAATTGTTACATACGCGTAAATTATGCGCGTACGGTTCGCCGTAGAATTCACTTCATTTCTATATAAAAGCAGTAAAATTTTTGTAAAAAGTAAGACATTCAGTATAATAAAATAAATAGTGCCTGTTTGGGAGGGTAACTGTTGAAATTGACACCCCTCGAAAACCATTGTCAACCTCCGCTTCCCAAACAAGCACTATTTATATAGTGTTAGTTGTTCTACCATTTACACGTAAAAAGGAGAGAAAACTGTCATCTACAATGTATGTTATAAGTTGTAGTTTTAGTTCAGACCATGATAAAGGTTTTAATCTTAAAGTTGAAGAAAACTTAACTTTCAAACACTTCATTCAATTTAGGTGTTTTTATTGAGTATCACTTTTGGTTTTTGAAGATTTTTACAGAGTAAAAGTGGCAATTATCGTTAAAGATGTTAAAAGAGCCGGATAGGTTCAAGCACACATCTTTATGCGATATAATTTTCTCGAATAAACACAGTTCTCACTACTGTAAAAAAAATCCTTAAAAATCGATTTCCTGTAAAAATCAAATAACTGATTGTATTCATCATATTGCAGGCAATATTTATCATTTGAAACTAGAAAGATTTTTGTCAATCATATTAATTGCATGTCCTTTACCTTTGATCATTGGCCTTATTCGTGTGACATCCTGCAACAAAAGCAAATACTCTAGAATTAGGATTCATTTTAGGGATGGAATAAAGAGCTCTTTACAATTATGCATCAAGGTGGCATCCCGAAAAAACACACGGGATCTTTTGTAGAGCTTGTTTACTATGACTATATTTAAAGCGTTCTAGGTTATGTTTTGATCATTGTGTCAGTTACCGAATTACCGTATATTGGGTACTTTCTGTGGACGTGGGGTGGTTCTGCGATATTTTGCAGATAAGAAAAAAATCAGCAAATATTCCAAACGAAGAAAATTCTTCGCAAGTATCACAAATTTTGACATAGTTTAAATCATCGATTATAGATTTCAAAAGTGGTCATTGTAAAGCAGTGGTTTGTACGCCCTAATTCATGATGCTGGTGTGGTGTAAGGGGCGTATTTTAGTCGAGTGTAAAATAGATATAATAGTTCTTATTGACCGTGAACACGATCAGCATGTCGATCTCAAGATGTGTAAAACGCAGCAGTATTCTTCTAAACGCGGCAGTATTATTCCAAATCCAAAACAGACAGTGATCGTAGACCAGACTCTATGACATCCTGCAACATATAGCAATCCCGTTTCAAATTTAAAACAAGAAGTACAAGTTGGTTGTTCAGGATATCTGTTACCATGGGCACAGTAATGAATGATAGGAAACTGGCAAATCTTAGCTTCTTTAACGTTATTCAGAGTGTTAAGTCAGCTTATACATGTAGTTGAATATTTAGTCGAAAGTTCTCAGGTAAACAATGTACTATTAAAGTTTGTTGGATGCATTTGTCAATTAAGGTATTCGATGTATAACGACCACATTTTGTACCTAATAAATGAATGGTCCGATATTCTTAATCATGATATCATTTTGAAGGTGTTATCAAATAAAAATACTCCACCAAAGGAATTTTCAAAATATTGATTATGGTCCAACTAATTACACATTGAATCTTGCATTGAAGTCTATGGGCAACATATGTTTTAATAAAATATTGTAAAAAGTAACATGAAATTTGTAAAACTCTCTTGGTTAATACATGCATAATCTTTCTCTATATTAAAATATGAAATAAAATGAATCATTTACCGCAGATATTTTGAGGAAATTAAAATTTTCTTTTTTTCAACAAGGGGAGATAACTCTTTAAAAAAATTTTAAGGTGCAAAATGACCGGCTTCTTACATGTTGTCAGTCATGTGAATTTGGTTCATTTCACTTTCATTGTTATTTAGCAATACATATTTAACTGGTTTAAAATGATTCAAAATTGTTCAATGTACCTTCATTATACATTGAATACCTTAATGTAAGATTATTTTCTTCGTAAAAAGGACTATGATTAACATTATGGACATTTCTTCTGAGTTTCTGAGTTCTATTTCTAAATTATAAGAGAAAATTCAAACTTTCTTTCTATATTTTGGGAAATGACGTTGTCTGAACAAGGGTTATCATCATTCAATTCAAGTATCAACATTCAATTTCCTGTAACACTGAAGACTAAGAATATTGAGAAAAAACCCTCTTACTGGTAAATGTGTGTTTCAAAATGAATCTATATTTTACGAACTAGTAGTTCTGTGAGCTGCTACAACACGTCACAGTCCTCCAGTACATAATGTGCATTGTGTGATGTAAAACTGATAGAAACCAAACTTTTTAAAGAGAACTGTTCTGAAAATAATTTTCTGAAGTACTTCAAAGTGTCAAAAATCAACATAAACATTTTGAAGAAAGTTATCTCTCTTATCAGAGTGTCTATTAACCTTAAAAACTTATTAATTAAGAATCATTTTTCAGCTTGAAAATGTACCTAGTTTTGATACTGAACCGTTATTTTTTAGCCTCTTTGATACTTGCATTGACAAGTATGATGTGTACAAAGTCGAGACTATTGGAGATGCCTACATGGTCACCAGCGGAATTCCTGATTCTAATGGAACTGCGCATGCGCTTCACATCTGCAAAATGGCTCTGGACATCCGGAATAGCATGACGGACTTTAAATCCCCCGTGCATATCGACGAATTTATCCGCATACGCATAGGAATACACTCGGGTCAGTCGACGTAACCGTAGCTCTAATTATGTATTGTTTTTAATTAAGATTTATTGTAAACGTTTTATATTAAGCGTGTACGATATTTGACAGAATTTCAATAAATTAGCGTAGGTTTGAGTTAGAACATTTCTAATTGATATATTTATGCATATTATGCATACCATTTAACGTTGTACTTGATATAGCGGAAGCTACTTTCCTCAAAAAAGATAAACAAAACACACAGCCAAATGTAATGTGTTTATAATATTGCCTTGACTTTTGTACTTTTGAGTTAATGACATTTTTGATATCCATTGTAAATCCTACGACCATTACCTTATGATCTATATTTGTAATCTTGAAACTGACCGTGGTTTAGTGTATGTAATTTTTATGACGTCACTGCTCAGGTCCCTGTGTGGCGGGAGTGGTCGGCCGGAAGATGCCCAGGTACTGTTTGTTTGGAGACACAGTCAACACCGCCTCTAGAATGGAGTCCACAGGCGAAGGTAATAATTAACAGGGCTCTTATTCACATTTCTCTGGTTTTAAAGTGAGAAACCCTGGTCAAATGACGTAAGTTTAGCGAAGGGTGTCATACTGCGTAGGCTGCATATTAATCTTGGTCGAAAAATCGGATGCTGTGTATTATTTATTGGTTGGAGTCCCGTGCTATGCTTACAGGTTAGGATTAGCTAAAATCACATGATTAATTAGAATTATGTGTTTCCGCTTTCACGTTGTAATTACTACCCAAACAGTAAAATGTAATGTATATAGAATCGATTTTCTATTTCACTCATTTTCTGATTTTCATAAAATTGGGTTTTTCCGTTAATCTCTAATGGAAGTGACGTTTCATTAACATACTTATTTATATGAAAATTGTGTTTATTCAGCTGGGAAAATTCAAATGAGCTCTGCAACATGCGACATCATCGAAAAATACAATCAGTTCCAATACTCACCTAGGGGCCGAGTTAAAATCAAGGTAATTGTTGTCCATTTACTTAAAACCTGTTCATTCAGTTAATCACGATCCCAGGGGTTTGCTGTAATTTTCAGTAGAGATAACAATTATCTTTGATTAATTTGCTAGTTTAAGGAATGGTTTAGCATTAAAACATTTATTAAGTAAAGTACATGCCTGAACGGAAATACTTTAAAATCAAGTTTAATTTGTTTTAGTGGATTTCTTCCTTTTTTCTAATAATGTAAAACTTAATTTTTTCATGTAGGGTAAAGGAGAAATGATGACTTATTGGTTAGAATCTTCTGATCAAAGAACACGTGTCCAGCTGCTGTCATGTTGACACACCTTTCTAACCGACCACGTCTGGCTAGCAGACGGGTGCAAAGGATCCAGGAACGTGTGCTTGTCTACGGACATATGTCATCGATTAGAGGACAGATAGACAGAAAGACTAAATTATATACTGTGGTTTCATCAATATTCGTTGAATACCAATTTTCGTGGATTTCGTTCTTTAGTTGATCCACGAAGTTAAATTTCATCGAAGTGCAATTTCTATTAACATTTTGTATTGATATGGTCATTAGCCACGAATTTACCTATCCTTGAAACTGTGATTTTCACTTCATCCACGAAAATTGATACCCTTGAATATCAATGAAACCACAGGAGAGAGAGAGAGAGAGAGAGAGAGAGAGAGAGAGAGAGAGAGAGAGAGAGAGAGAGAGAGAGATTTAGTTATATCAGTATACCCAGTGTAGTTATATCAGTATATCCAGAGTCGAACAAGCAATGTAACGATCGACCTCCAATCCTCAGATAGATAATTAGATTCGGTTTTAATTTGGAAAAGAAATTCTCAGGGTTCATATTAAGCTCTAAAATTTAAGTGGTATATGTTTAAGAGCATGGGTTTGATTCACCGATGTACAAATGAAAAGTAAACAGTTGTCTACTTTTTATACTATTTCCACTATATTAAAGCTGACCAGATTTTCTAAAGCTTGTCTAATTACCTTACATTCTTTTCCAATGTTTTATTTCAATATAGACAAAAGGAATGAAGAACAGGTAACAATACTTTGAAGTCGAGGATAAAAAAAAACCTTAAAGAAATTATAATCATTATGATTGATTCAAAAGATTTTTTAAGCATCAATACAAGTAACATCTGTTGTTCCAACAAACGTAAGGTGACTTTGGAAGCCAAACAAGCATAGCTGTTGCACAAGAGGGAGTAGACAGTTAAGCTTGAGATTTTTCATATCCTTCCTTACAGTACAATTACCAGGTGAAAAAGGAAAGGCTTAACTGTGAGAAGAATAATTGTGTTCACTTTTTTATTATTTTTATTATAATAAATTTGTTTAAAAACATCTTCAATTTCCTTCTTGTTTAGAAAAGCAGAATGTCTTTCTCTTAATGAACTAATTTTTTTAGAGCTTACCATGCCTATTTCTTAATACATCTTAAGGTATACGTTTACTCAGAATGAAAAAAAACTCCACTGATGATAATGAAAAACTATCTATTGTGTGTTAAAGACCTATCATGGTAGTGCTATTTTTCACTTTCAAAAAAGTAGGTCAATGACCTGCTTTTTGAGATAATGGCAATTGAATATTTTTTGAAAATTTAAGAAAAGTCCCTAAAAAATTTACACGTTGATTGAAATTTTCTTAATTGTGAAAATAATACAAATTGCTTAACTCTTTTAAAAATGAAATACAGTTTATGAATGGCAGTGACACTAAACAGACACAAAGCATTAAGTTTTCATTCACAAATTTTATAAATATTCCAGTCCGAATTTCCTCGACCTTTTTTTCAAATTCATACCCTTTTTTGATTCAATTTAACAAAAAACTGAATGATGATAATACTTAAACATTTATAGTATTAAACTATGTATATTGACCTTTCTCTGCAGGCATAAAAGTTATATGAGATCAATGATCAAAATTTTGAGATATGGTGTCTTTTGTCGTTTTTAAGCATTTTTCAATATTTTTGTAGTGGGTGCCATTCGAATATTTAAACGAAAAAGTGAGATAAAAACAACGTAAAATATGCAAAATTATGTTGACTAACAAATAAAATCTTAACTTTGAATATTACAGTACCACCAAAAATATTTCAGGGAAAAACAAAATCTGAAAATTTTAGTCCGAATTGCCTCTGTTTAGCTAAAAGTCCAACGTTGTTTGAGCCTAATTCCATAATGTAGTAAAATATCGAAAAGTTTGTCAATAATAATTCATTTCATAAATAATTTTAGTGTTTAGAACAAATTTTACTCATGACATTGAACTTTATAACAATCTGAAAATGAGAACTCAAACCCTGAGTAAACAACGTCCTTAAGAGTAATAGCAATTCATTGAAATTAAGTACACATATTAACTGACAAAAGAAAAATGGTTCATGTGAAATTGCCTCGCGGGCTGAATTGGATGACCGTTTAAAATGTCATTATGATAAAAACTATATTTTAAAAAAAATGATTCTTTAACTCGAGTCCGTCTATGATGCGACAGCAGATCATGATGTGCTCTATCCAGGCAACACTGAGTTTACTTCATCGGAAATGGCCGAGCCTTGATAGTTTCAGGGTACCACTGAGAAATCGTCATTGAAACTTATAGCCGATCGTTGATACGTCTCGGTTACCACTGAGAAATCGTCACCGGATATAGCCGAACCTTGATTATTTCTGGGAAGCACTGACTTAAATGGCCGAACCTTGATAGTTTCCGGGTATCGTTGAGATATCGTTACCGGAAATAGCCATACCTTGATAGTTCCCGTGTACCACTGAGTTATCGTCGCTGAATATAGCCGAGCCTTCGTAGTATCAGATATCACTAACTTATAATCACGACCCCCGGATAGTTGCCATCGGAAATTATGAAGAAGAATTTTGAGCTATATTAAAATATATCATGATTTAAATCGGCAATATTTTTCTATAGCCCTTTATTGAATATCCAGTACTTGAAGTAAAATTAAGTTTTAAAAGCAATATTGATGTATTCAGATTCTATGTAATTTCTTAAAGTGTAAAGAACGTCTTCGATAACACCGCCTTTACATATATAGCAGTGACAAGTTATTGGGGTGTTCGAGTACATCAGCCTCAATACTTTGTCCAAGGTCACCGTGTCTGCCACCTTTTGATGATTTATAACAAAAATACACACACTTGTCAGAGAAGTACAATTAAAATCGATATTAGGGCATATCCAAGATTTACAAAGAGAAATTGGCAAAAAAAAGCGCCAACAGATTTTTACAGAGATATATAAGTGGAAATCCTGATATATTTTTTTCATTGGGAATTTCTCTGAATACTTGGCCTCTCGCAATTTTTCAATGTCGTCAGTCTGGAACTAAATTTCGTTTGCAATAAAAATCCCCCGTAAAATACACCTGTCTTTTTTAAAAAGAAATTTTTGGCATGTTTTGAATCTACATGTAACTCGTCCATCCAAATTTTTACAGACCGGGGGCTACAAACCTGCAGCTCATACAAATCTTGATCGACATATTAAAGAATAATGTAACGCAAAGGAAACATTTTTCCCCTTTGATATGTCGGTCAAGAAATAACCAATTCGTTAAAAAAGCAAATATTTACATCCACTCAGTATGAAAAGAAATGACAAAAGAATGAAAGTTAAATGGTCGTATTTCAAGGAATTTTTACGACTACAGCAATATTTCATTTAACACAAACCAGATGCGCCTTTAGCTGATGCAGGGTTTTTAATTAGACGCAAAATGTTCAACATGTACATTTAAAGCTGAAATAGAATTAAAGAAAGATTAATAGCAATGACTTAAATGTCTCGATGGGTGAAATTTGGACGACTGTAAACATGTTTCGATCTCAAAAACCGCAACATTAGAAAGGAACTTGCAATTCATGGTGGCGCAATTGAAACAGTCCATGTTTTTTATCTAACTTTTAGCAGACAATACGTGTGTCTTTGTGTGTGAATATATTTATCTTTGTCATAAATACATATGTTTTGATAGGTAACGTTTTTAAAAAGCCATCCTTTGCCTATTTTAAAATAACATTCAACTAAAACACGAATTCAAACACTATTATCCTTAATGTTTATTGTTTTATTTTGCTTGTTTAAACATAAATGCGAAGGATGATTTTAATCATTGAATGAACTCTGTATCAAAGCCTCGTCATACACTCGGTCTCTCGCTCTTTTTCCCGCTACTTGATTGCATTGTCTCGCGAGACATGGCGGGTTAGTCGGCTCTGAGAGGATTATATCGACCCAGGATGAGACAAACAATCGTTAATACGGTGTACCATCAAACGTATAAACACACAAAAAACACGTTCTGTCCGTCGCCTTTGTCCCGGGCCCTCCTGTTACATGCGTCCACATCACCGATTGTTTTAAGCCGACAGAACCCATCTATCTCCAGTTTCGCTGACCATCTCTGCCCCCTCCTCCCAAATAGCTTACATCGGCCCTACGTACCTGTATATATAGAAGATATAGTCACTGTTCCAACCGCTCGTCAAATGTCTGGAGATCAAACAGGTTTGTTAATATACTTTCTCACATTTCCCCCCAAATCTATTTTTTATGATACACAAACTAAACATATACATGTATAAAGTTACTCCCCTTAAATTTATAAAAGAATACTCTGTAATATTAAAGCTGGTGTTAAATTGTTCGACATAATTAAAAAATGTGTAAAATTTTGAAGAACATAATTAAAGATTAAAAACATTCTTTTCTTTTAACAGTTTATAAAAGATTTTTTTCTGTCAACGTATCGTATTCAATACTGTATCTATGTGTCTTTTACTAATTAAACATCTTTAATTGTCAATGAGTCCATGACTCATTAAGTAAAAGCCATATGTAACAAATGCATGCCAAAGTTCCAGTTTTATAACCTAAATGGGAAATATTCATCTCACGAAAACAATTTTGAATTAATCTCACACTATTTAGTAAGTTACAAGTTTTACATTTGTCTACCTATGAAGAGCTCCAATGACTGCAGGGCAATATCATTGTTTTTACTATTTAAATTAGAGGCCAAAAAAATGAAAAGCCCTGTCAGTTTGCTATCAAACATCAAATATTTGCCCAAATTATTTTGATAATTTACTTAAAAATGTTGTATAATAAACTCTTTATGTAAGGCCTCATGTAAATCACGTTACAGTCCAGTTACAGTTACTTATAAATCAGTTACAGTTAATTCCGTTACAGTACAATTACAATTTAAGTTCAGTTACAGTTAGAGTCTAGGTAAAATAATCTGAAGCAAAGAGCCATGTATTATAACCGTCATAGTATGTTCGTGTTTTACCGCAAAGAAATATAAGTCTTCATTTCTGGTACCGTCATCTATTGAATTCGGTCATCATAAAGTCTTTAATCAAGGTTTATAACATTATCATCATTTCCGATAAAGTAATTTTATGAAAAAAGCACAGAAGCGTTCAATGAAACAAATTGTCAATTAGGATCTGTGGAATGCAGTGGTCCCCGGATACAGACAATGCCTCATAGTATTAAGCAACTTTAAATCAGGATTCATATAAAAAAGCAGATTTTTAACAAGATTGTAGATTAAAGAAATCAATCAAATATACAAAAGGATATTGATAGACTAAAGCATTAATTCACCCTGCTATGAAAAATTTCAGCTTCCTGTTGCCAACATGTTTTTATTGGCGCTAGTATTTGGTGCTGCACTAATCAACCAAGGAGCTACCCAAACTTGTAAGTACAAAGAGGAGACAGATAAAAGTAGACCAGAATCCAGCTCCTAGTACATCCCCAATCTATTTAAATTTGCTCTCGACGCTTGGAATTATAGGAAAAACATACAAAATAATCAAAGGGATTACAGATCGTTTCATCCTTCAATGCAAACAATGTTTCAAGACTAATAGATTTTTATGTCAATTATATTTTGCACTTTTTTCGAGCTGATGTTTAGTATACGCGACAAATGGGAATGGGGTTGCCGTTGATACAATTATTTTCCAAACTTAAGATGTTCTGTTGTCTTTCAACTTTCGGATTTGATTAATCACCAGATATACTACTAGCTGATTATCAGAGTTGCTGGGTTATTTTAAAGCGCTTACTTTTCTAGCAAAACAAGACAGAAGAATTTTCCACATACCATTTATTTTATATGTCGAGATTTTTCTATCATCTGACATTACTACCGACGTTCTCGTCAAATGAATATACTAGTAATAGATAGAATACTATATCATTAAAAGGAATCGATTTTTGTGATGCATTCTGTTCTTGGTTTCTTTCAGTTTCACAGATTGATCCATTGTCTATAGGTAAGAGGTCTCTGGGGAAGAGAAAGCAGTATATGATAAGGTGGAAACACATTAAAAATCAACACAGCTTCATTTCTACTTCTACAAATTATAATTTATCTTTACAATAATTTTGAATAAAATAGATTCAAGTATCATAAGAATTTCCAATCCTCAGACATTTTATCTACTGTTTTGATCATAGGCTATGACATTACAAGATGTGGACCTCTAGATATTGCCCTCATCATCGACGCTTCCGGAAGCATTGGTCCACGTCGTTTCAGCAAAATGTTAAGCTTTGTGGCCGACTCTCTGAAGGCGGGAGATTTCCAGTCTAACCTCCGGGTGGCAGCACTGACCTTCTCCAAACGGTCGGTGGTGGAGTTCCTCCTCAACACCCATGTTTCCAAACCAGACCCGAAACAAGAGGTTCTGAACAACATCGCCGAGCTGGTATACACCAAGGGTGTCACCAACACTTCTGGTGCTCTGCGCGTTGCTAGCGAAACCTTGTTTCAGGAAAGAAATGGCGACCGAGACGCCGTGCAGAACCTGGCGGTGATCATTACGGACGGGAATTCAAACGTCGACAGGGACCCCATACAGGACGCCAACAAATTGAAGGCGGACGGTGTGTACATCGTGGGGATTCTGATCGGGACGGACAAGAGCATTAACCAGGAAGAGATGGAGGCCATTGTATCCAACAAGGACGAGTTGATACGACTGAAGAAGTACGAAGACCTAATCCCCTTCAGAGAGACCATCGTCAGGAGGATGTGTACACGTACGAGTCCTCTATTTTAGTCGTGTCGAATTATTCTTATTGTTTAAACATTTGCTTTGTCATGTTCAGTTTTAAACAAATATCTGTTTGACTTACAGCATTTTTCAGTCCACGTAAGTTTCTACCTTTTGACTTGTCTATACTTCTATAAAGTCATTTATTGTGTCTTGCAAGTTATATAATTACATAACAAAAATCAAAATACTAGTATTCTAGTTTTTGTCTATGCATTTTAGCAAACTGTCAAGAGGGAAAAATTGAGAAAAAAGACTGCCGAAAAATGCAGTGTATAAACGGTGAATGGAAAAATGTCGGTTTCTATGGTAAGATATGCTTTTTTATATTTTTTGTCATCAGAAAAAGCATAATGATATGGGTTATTGGATAATTGTGAATATTGCTAAATTGTACCGCTGCATGCAAGTCACAGAAAGAAGAATTGGTGTAATATAATCGAATGTTTTAATACTCCCTATGTTGGATTAAGCATTTTAAGTACCCATGTATTTTATGGGAACAATATAGTTTGTTATATTTGACGTTTTCTCAGGTTGCTGTTTTAAGGGAAGATTTCTCTCCTGGAACCAAGATTATCAGTTTGAGTGTGACACATACAGATGTTTCCAAAAAGGGGCGTGTCAAGATGACGCATGCGAGAACTTCAACGTCAACAAAGTCAAAGATGGTAAGCTTTTCTTATCTTACAGTCACAAATTAACACTCATGCAATATTCTACATTTACCTCGCATGTTTCTTTGTCTTTTCAGGATGTATGGTCGGCGATAAATGCATTGATGACGGTGCATCTGTCGTTGAAGAAAATGTTTGTGAGACCTTCAAATGTGAAGCAGGAGAATACAAAATGATCCAAAAAGGTGTTTGTTACTTTGTCCTTTGAATTGAATTTTAATCGAAATTCCTTCATTAGAACAGTTAGAACCATTACAACAAGAGCTTGGACTTTGGGTAGTTGTGTCAAACAGCAATATGACGTAGGCCTGTCTATTTCATTGCTAGCCACTCAGCCATGGCTCTTTGAAATCAACAAGATTTGTCTGGCTTTCTAGCTAAGACTTTTCAATCGGTGCATATTTCGCTTGAAACCGCGTCATTTTTAACTTGTTTTGACGTTAGAAATAGATAACTACGCCTACAGAAAGTCCAAGGTCTTGTTAAAATGGTTCTAATGTCAATTGTGTCTTCTACGATATTTAATAGAAATATTTAAACAGTCTAAAAGATAACAGATTTAAACACAAATAATGCAAAACGAAATGTAATCTTGCTTTGATATAAAGACATTTCTTTGCTCCAGACTGCTTGGCCCAAAACGGACAATGTATGAAGGTTGGAGCGGGTTATACTGAACATTGTGTGGTATATCAGTGCCAGAATATTGACGGAATGGTTGAATTCAGACCAGTCCAGACAGGTACTGTCACGTTCTTGGAAGTAAAACAAAAGAAGACTGTTCGGATTTTAGGGACAATGACACTTAAGGTCTCTCTTAGACGTAATTAATTCAATGTCTGTCTTTGTTTTTGTAGGTTGCTCATACAAAGGTACCTGTTACGATCTCGGTGCCAGAGTGATGGAGGACTGTAACACATTGGTGTGTTCCTATGATGATGTCTCACTGGGATACGACTTAATCTTACAACAGCAAGGTATGCTCGGGAGGCTGAGTGCCTGAGGACATGTGCGTTTATCAAGTACTTTCTAACTATCCACTTCATTTACTTTAACTTATAACCCGTTAAAAACTAATCTAATAAACAAATGACTTAAAATTTATTTACTGTGTGTTAGTTAATGCACTTTGTAATGAATGAATTAAAATGTAATTGTGTTTACTTGTATGATAATGTCCATGTATTCATACGTACAGGTTGCAATGATAACGGGCGATGTCGAAATGAGGGGGATATGTGGGTGAACACAGATCTTTGTATCCGATACAGTTGTGTCTACAATAAGAGGAAAGACAGGGTTGTCATCAGAGAGCGAACCATGGGTAGGGTCCAACTTGTCACAATTAAAAATTACAGTGGCCGCTACATTAGACGATCATTGCTTTGATTTTCTTACCCTTAAAATGCCAAAACTAAGTTTGCCGCAAATTTATTTAAATATTTGTTCACAAAGGCTGCCAGGCAGATAATGGATGCATTCAAAAAGGTTCAGAGGTCAGCGCGCAGGGTTGCATCAGGTATATCTGTAACAAAAAAGGAGATCTAGAGATTCTCTCTGTCGGTAAGTCACGTAGATAATTATATTATCAATCAAAACATACACCTTATCAAATATGAGCATATTTTAATGAGCTGTAGCCGAAACAGATTGTTTCAAAATTATATAACCAAGAGTGTAGATGTGTTTAGATTACATTTGAAGGTTGCGAATTCAACGGAGCGTGCAAAGCTGTGAATGAAACTTGGCAGTCTCCCACTGATAAATGTACAAACTATGTGTGTCTCAGCGACATTGCTGATGATGGAACGCCAACAGCCTACGTTCAGAAGGATCAAGGTAAGATTGAGGCTTACAGTCATCCTAAATGAGGACCAGGTAAAGTTCGCTATATATACAGCCTACGTACAGAAGGATCATGGTAAGCTTGAGGCTTATAGCCATCCTAAATAAGGACCAGGTAAAGTTTGCTATATATACAGCCTTCATACCAAAGGATTATGGTAAGCTTGAGGCTTACAGTCATCCTAAAAAAGGACCAGGTAAAGTTTGCTATATATACAGCCTACAAACCAAAGGATTATGGTTAGCTTGAGGCTTACAGTCATCCTAAAAAAGGACCAGGTAAAGTTTGCTATATATACAGCCTACAAACCAAAGGATTATGGTTAGCTTGAGGCTTATATTCATCCTAAATAAGGACCAGGTAAAGTTTCCTATATATACAGCCTACATACCAAAGGATTATGGTTAGCTTGAGGCTTTTATTCATCCTAAATAAGGACCAGGTTAAGTTTGCTATATATACGGCCTACGTACAGAAGGATTACGGTAAGCTTGAGGCTTACAGTCATCCTAAATAAGGACCAGGTAAAGTTTGCTCCATATACAGCCTCTTCCTAGTGAATAAACCAGGATGTTAAGTTTCATGTTTACAGCCTACGTATAGAAGGATTATGGTAAGCTTGAGGCGTACAGTCATCCTAAATAAGGACCAGGTAAAGTTTGCTCCATATACAACCTCTTCCTAGTGAATAAACCAGGATGTTAAGTTTCATGTTTACAGCCTGGGTATAGAAGGACAAAGTAGTTATTGATATTATCATGAATATTGAATATTGATGGATGCAATCATTGTACAGAAGAATACGGTAATTCTAAGATTGGTATCATTGGTATGTCTTCGTAAAGAATGATTAGATCAAGATTGTTGTCTATTGTCTTCGTACCGACGGTGTCCGGTTAAAATTGCATTAGACAGTCTACGTTCAGAAATTCCTAGTCTTGGTATAGAAAGTTCAGGATAAGATGGATGTATATAGCTAACATGAAAATGGACAACCTAAATATTGAAGTCTAGAGTCTTCGTACAAAAATACATGGTTATGATTGCTACACATATGTTTAATGTTCGTGCAAAAGTACCACTTTCTATCTACAAATCTACAATTTATCCACAGAAGGATAAGACTCGAGTGCTATATATGCACTCTTTGTTCAGAGATGGTTCATCAAAAGTCTTTGTACGAAAGGTTCAGTTTCAGATTATTTTATACAGAAGGATCGAGATTGATATCGAATAACTTCGCACCATGAAAACTGTTAAGATTAATATGAACTGTTTAAATAAAGACAGATAAAATTTAGATTTTTTTTTCACACTCTCAAAAAACCGAATTCAGATTACTATGAGAAAAAAAAGTTTTCTTAAAGAAGGATTATCTGAAAACTGATGCTTACATTTTTTGTGCAAAAGGGTTATAGGTATGCACTTGCGCAGTTCAACAAAAGAGAGTGTCAATTGCATCAAATATTTAGTTTAAAAATCGCTGCTCCGTTTTACTTCGAATGGACACAGTGATTCATCCTTGTCAACTAATACTTTGTCATATTAGTACTCTACATTACAAGCAATTCACTTTGGGATTTAGTTTTTGACATGGCAAAACTATTTACGCCAGACTTGTCAAGATAATCAAGAGCAACTAATGAATAAAAAGTGTCAATACGCTATTAGTATTTTGTTTCATTTCAACTCTAATCACTGACTGTTATTAACATTGTCATTCAGACTGTCATGATTTCAACGGAAACTGCATCAAGGTTGGACGAACAGTACAGGAGAACTGCAATACCTATACATGTGATGCTAACGGACATTTAGAGCCAACTACTGTCAGTAAGTCAATATGATTAAAAGACTTGGGAGTGGTTGCTGCTGTTTCCACTATTTTGAAAGACCTTCTATACAAATACGAATATAAATACTATATGTTATATTTGAACAGAGTGTTCTTATAAGGGAAGCTGTTATGATATCGGTGCGAAATGGATCGACGATGTCGCTTGCAAAAAGCTCAGTTGTAGGATGAGGAGCATTGATGTATACCCACGCATCATAAAAAATAACATTGGTTTGTCTTATTGGAGAAAATATTCATTTGAATAGAATCTAATGTTTTAGGATGAACATGCCTTTACTACAATGATGGAAAATAATCATACAACCATTTTGAAAAAGAGATAAAAAATAATTTTCACATTTTGGTTAAAGTTAAAGTAAAGTTTGCAAATGATTAGATACATGTATTGACAATGACTTAAAATGTCCCCATTATAATGAACTTGATAATTATATACATATACATGTACGTTTTCTTTGCACATATATTTGAAGTTTATGACAACATTTCTAGCATGTTTTGCACAAAAAACTTATTTTCAAGCAGTTTTTTTTTTCAAAAAAACATTGAGCGCAGGCTTGAACAAACAAAATATTTTCATCAAAGATTCGATAATTCAAGACTTAAAACAGGAAAAAAAATTCTTGTTCTGCACTCTACATGTTACATTCGAAAAAAAACTACAAAAAGTACATATTTTTGACTGATTTCTACAAAATAACAATTTTATATATCTGAAACACATCTAGAAATATTGGATAGTGGGGTCAAAATTAATTGTTTATCATATGTAGATCTTTAGTTGATTTTTTTCACTAAATACCAATATAAGAAATGCATAAATAATTTAAACACAGGGTGTATTGATGAAAGTGGTCGGTGCTACCTCGAAAACGCCACCAAGCAGATTGAGAACAGTTGTCTGGAGTACAAGTGTTACGAAGACCGGCTCATGAGATTGGAGGGTAGGATGAACATTTAACTTTAATATTGTTTAAATGAACTTCTTCGTCATTTTCGAGAAATTGTTTTTTTGTTAGCTGGGTTTTTGTTTGAAATGTAATTCCTCTGGAAAAATGAATGGTCCGATCGGATATTTTTTGCATGAATACACGTCCAATTATTCCTTAAAATAAAAGGTACTTATTAAAATTCATTACAGCTAACATATTTTTTTCGCAATCCCAAAAAACCCGTAGATCTTTTTAAATCGTGAAAGTCAGGAGACTCAAAGTTTTTCTACATGCAACTTAAAAAATATTTATTGGTTGCAACATAGAGAAAAATATGTAGTCAAACTCAAAAGTCAAAACACGGATAATGTAGAGCTGTGTTCCTATGACAAAATAAACTGTTTTTATCTTATATGAAATCAAGTAAATGTACCATTAGAACAAAATGCTTAGCTTTTTCGATGCATTAGTTGAAGAATAAATTACTGCCAAAATTTTGTCATAAAACCTTTTAGAAAAACTTTGCATAATACGTTAATAGAATTGTGACTTAATTCAGATAAAGGTATCTTCCATGTTTATGTAATTTTTATTGCATGAGAAATTTAAGGAAAAATCTAATCGGTCTCACCAACTGTGCAGCAAGGTACCTTATACTTCGTTACATTTTACTCAACTTTGTATTAACTTTTCCTTCAATGCTTATTTTTCATCTGAATTAAAAAAAATTGCAAGTGTTCCAATTTTTAAAGTACAAAGGATATGAGAATTAGCGTTAAAAGCTTTGTAAATTGGGTGATGGAACCTCATCAGAGGTCCAATTCCTTTATTAGAATGGATTCACATATTTTCCGCAGAATGTGGTGATCTGTGTAGATAATTTGATCAACTCGGGAGTATGACCCTTTGTTATAGCCAGATAATGAGTTTTCAAAGATCAATAAATAATTAAGAATACAAAAATGCAAAGGTTTGCATATGAAGAGCCTTTCAAACCCTTTGTGGCGATACCTTATATGATAACTTTGTCAAAGTAAGTTTCTCTTCTTCATTAATCACAAGCCAAGATAAATGTACTGTTATCTACCAGCTGCCGTGAATTGAGTGAGGATTTAATTTACAGCACAGAAAAAGGGCCGTTCTGCTGAAATATTTCACACCAAGATTTTGAACATATTTCAAGCCACGTCAATTCTCAAACTGAGCAAATTAGAGTGAATAAACTGACCTTTATGGACAACAATATTATTGTTGTCAGACATTCATTATCTTTAATACAGCAATGCCAGTTAGATTGAAAAAAAACAACGGTGAATAACGGTCATTTTAAAGTAAGCTGGATGTTTTTGATACAGTAGAAAAAGAGGGAAAGACCTCTGCACCAACAATTTACAACACTATTGGAAAAATAAAAGAGAGAAAGCACTTTGAGCTGAAATGAAGGAATATCAAGTAACAGATGAAAAGAAACGAAATCAAAAAAAAAAATCTAGTGTTTATTGGCAGTAGCATTAAAGAAGTTTGAATTGCTTTCAAAAAATAGGATTAGCCAAATAAATCCAAGACATTGTCATCAGTCAGTCGAGGGAAAGAAAGAGTGACTACACTCGTGTCTCGTCAGACCAGGAAGTTGAGGACGTCTTCGACCTATGTGAGCTTTTTAAAAAAAATGTTTTGGCCATATAACCATATTCATTTTAGTGTGTACATCAAACGACGGTGTAATTTCAGTCAAAACTACATGGTACATACTGTAAACCAATTATTATTCGCGACAACTTTATTTCGCGATTTCCCTGAGATTAACTTGTTTGCAGCGACTAATTTTCGCGACCAAGCCTTTTTTTATTACGATTATATGGTAAATACTGGTCCGCGGCGAGAAATTTTTCGCGACAATGAGGCTATCGCGAACCTCGCAAAAATTTCACGCACGCGAATAAAAGTTGGTTTACAGTTTTTATTTGCAAATAAGAAAAATGGTATCAGGATGCTCTATTCGGTTTAATAGCTTACAATAGATTACAATTTGCAGTCAGGTATTTGCATACCAGCAATCGAGAATTTTGTATAATGTAATATTGACCATAATCACTAACATGTAAGCAAGATGGGTATGAATTACTCTAGAAGAAAAGTCATATGGGGAGAGATGGAATTATAAAAAACCGAAAAAAAGGAAAAACAAATTAATAGAGCAAGGGCGTCTTATAAAAAAAAATACCGTATATCAGTTTTTTCCGCGTGTATCCAATTTCCGCTTTCTTCACGACGATTTCCAAATCGCGGAAAATAAATCAGCGTAAATTTGATACAAAGTTTTGTTCTTGTTATTGAGTCCTTACTTTCCTAAAAAAGGAAACGGGTAAGTCACAGTACCCGTGAACTGTGCTCAGACAGTTTATTAGAGGTAAATAAAGCGGGATCGGAGGACAAGCGCCAGATAACAGGGGTGTTACAAACCTCGATGTTTATTTAATAATCCATTTACATGCTAATTTAAACGGTCACTTTCCTTGCGTAAACCGATGTCTAATTAAATGTATACATGAGCTACTAATGTATGTAACGGTACATGATCTATTGATATTTGACTGTTTGCGACTCTAAAAATAATTATCGATAATTATTTCACATTAAGAAAATCGTGTAAATGGTTTTCTTGTCCGAATTTTTCATAATAATTTAGAGTGACAATTTAAATACGTTTTCCCGCTTACTTCGCAGATTTTAACAGTCGTATTGTATTGTTTATTGGCTAAATTCAAATGAATTATAAGCTGTTGAAACATATGTACATAATTATAAATATATAATGCTACACTCTATCCAATCAAAATCAAACAGTTCGCTATTGACGTTAAACAATATTCAAAAAAAATATTATTCATACATGTACATTCATAGGAGGAGAGACCCTATAAATCAATAAATCAAATGATTATAATAATGATAATAATGATAATAATAGTAATATTAATAATAATAGTGATAGTAATAATACATCAGTTGGATGTACTAGTTATCCGACATCCCGTTTTTTACCTGCCTCACGCAGAAACATTGCGAGATGGCACAATTGTTTGCGATTATGAATGGCAAGGAGTTGAACTAACTTAAACATTGAAGGACGAGACCAGTAATATTTTTTTAAATACAATACCCGTAGACTTTTATAAAATGGACAGATAAGTATGAAATGGAATTCATCCTCGACTTCACCTAAATTACAATATTTACAGATACGCATCGATCTGACAGTTCCATTATATCGGCCTTGCTCTACCAAAAGCATATGCGATGACAGTCTATATTTTGTTAAAAGGACAACAAGGTTTTCCGGAATATTTTTACTCAAATAAAATTGTAACGAAAAAGTGTCAGGCAGATACTTGTACAATAAACATTTAGAGGATGACTCAAAAAATGCGTCTCTTTCCTGAATAAAAAAATCAGACAATCTCTGCTTTACAATTTTTAAGAAA
Source organism: Magallana gigas (assembly GCF_963853765.1). NCBI lineage: Eukaryota > Metazoa > Mollusca > Bivalvia > Ostreida > Ostreidae > Magallana > Magallana gigas. The sequence goes on along the minus strand of NC_088855.1, from coordinate 55,084,465 downwards.
ACATTAGTGTTAGCCACATTTTGTGAAAGCCAGACCTCATGCATACCCAGAGATACTAATAATTCTCTGACATTAAAACACCATGTATTTGGTATCAACTGTGAGACCATTTCCTCATATACATTGCGTAATATACAATTTTCTGTTTTAATCAATTTCAACCAATACTTAATGATACGCAATTTACGTATAATACTCATAGGTAGACGACCTAACTCTGAATAAACCATAAAGTTTGACGTACATTTTTTAACTTTCAAAATTCTTTTACAAAAATTTGTGTGAACTCGTTCTATTTCATCACCAGAGTGAAAACCCCATATCTCGGAGCCATAGTTAAGAACGCTAGATACATAGGTGTCAAAAATGCTTAATTTAGTCTCAATATTTAAATAAGTTTCATTACATAGTTTTAGAATACCAAACATACATTTCCTACCCTGCATTGCAATTGTTTTCTGTGTAACATTAAAATTCCCATTAAAATTCAAATTGATTCCTAAATAATTGAAACAATTAACAACCTCAACATGCTTTTGGTCATAGGTCCAAAAATCATTTTTACACATTCTACCCGCATGTCGAAAAACAACTATTTTAGTTTTATCTGTGTTCACACCAATATTCCAATCATTACTAAATTGATACAATTGATTCAACATACCCTGTAGACTCTCCCTTGAATTAGCTATTAACACAGTATCATCAGCATACATTAAAAGAAAAAGCGAAAGGTCTCTGAAGTCAACAGGTTCACAACAACTTCGGATAAGATCCATTTCAAAATCATTAATATATAATGAAAAAAGAAAAGGCGACAAAGCCTCTCCTTGCATAAGTCCAGTTGTTGACGAAAAATAATTTGACAGTTCAGACTTATATCTGACACATGATTTTAACTCACAATAAATATGCTTAATAATACTTAACAACTTTCCCGTGACTCCATTTGTAGCAAGTTTGTATAATAACTTGTTTCTATTCACACTATCAAACGCTTTTCTGTAATCAACAAAACAACAATATAATTTCTTTTTCTTTTTCAAATATAAAGATACTAAACTAGTAAGTGCAAAAATAGCATCTGTGGTACTATGACCTGGCTTAAACCCAAACTGCGCATCGCTTATGATACCATTGTCGTCAGACCAGCGAAGTAATCTATAGTTCAACACTGTGGTAAATATTTTTGCCAGATTACTAACAAGAGTTATTCCCCTGTAATTGTTAACATCATTGGTGTTACCTTTTTTAAGAAGTGGAATTATTACACCTATAGACCAGCTCCTTGGGAAAGTACCTGCATCCAAAATTTTATTAAAAAGTCTAACTAAAACTGGTAAAAAAAACTCTTTAAATTTAACAAAATATTCATTTAACAGGTGATCTGTTCCGGCAGCTTTACCACATTTTAATTTTTTTAATACTGAAAGTAATTCCTCCTCATCTATGGCTTCATCTAATTCACTAAAAACAGTATCAGTACTCCTCTGCTCAAAAAATGGACTTTCAATGTCTACAATATTTTCATCTACATTACAAACACTCTTAAAATATTGATAAAAAGCATCTAAATCTAAAGAGCTTTTAATTGTTTTTCTTTTCTTGAAAATCTTGTAAAACTGTTTTGGGTTGTGCTTTCTTAAATAGTTAAACAGTCGTGAATTATATTTTAACTATGACTTTGAAAGAGTGAAAATTTGATTCGCGTAAATTTTATGAACCGTTTTAGGTTCTGATTCGCGGAAAAAACATGAAACGGAAAAAAACTGATATACGGTAATTCACTGTACACCATTCAATCTATCGGCCAGAATATGGTCAAGCGATTCTATTAGTGATATGGCGACATATTAAGATATTTAAAGAGCAGGGACGTCAAAAACTGACTAGGCCATGGAACGATGGGTCAATGGATATTTTCGTCCATGGCTCTGATTTCCACCAGGTTTCATTTCCATTTGCCGGTATAGGTGTACTGACCTTATTATATAACAAAGGATTGTACCTTGCTTATACCTGTAACTCCCCGACTGATACCAAAGTTTTGGTTGATCATAAGAAATGTCTTACTAAAGCATTTTTAACAATAAAGATTAATAAAATATTATAAGACCAAACTGTGACCATGCCCATGTAAAGGTGTAAAAGTGTGAATGGATTTGGCAATAAGGCACTTAATATGAAATTCTGAGACGTAGGGATGCAGACACGAACAAAATAAGAGTGAAGAAATCTGGCTTTAACTTAAACTCATAAGCCTACTTTGTACATTTAAATTCTCAGCATCAAATCCAAGGTTTTAACTTAACTTCATCTTCTTTCTTTTAAGAATTTGGGTTGAGAAGTGAATTTGGAAATTTTGAAATGTTGCTGATGCCAGGACCTGTAATAGTAAAAAATAAATTGATTCACCTTATTGTACTAGTATCATGAGCGCTAGCGCTGTATTTCAATGTACATTGAAGTTGTGCAAACAGTTAGACTCATTCAATTGTGCAACGATGGCAACAATTCAAAACCAGGTCATGCTATTGTTTTTAGCTTCACGAGGTCCATGTCTTGCTAAGTTGATGAGGATCCCAAGCAATCAGGAAATCAAAATTTTCTTAATAATCACAAATTATTTTGATTTGATTTTCTTATTGTGATGTACTATGGTAAAGAAAAGCTACACGGTAAGGTAGTCTCCATTTTGGTTTATCTTGGTATAACTTATAAAAACGAGAACAAAATATGTATGAATAGAATGGGCATTTTTAAACATGGACTGGACTTTTTTAGTTTAAGGGTGAATGTATGATGTTGATAATAAAGGTATATCGAAACTATTTTAAAGGGTGAACCTTTCTAATACGCCATTGTTAGATGTATAATCTGATTTTCAGTCTGTGAATACAAGCACGCTTGTTACGACATCGGGTCCTCCTGGGTGGACAAAGACGATTGCGTCACAGTAAGATGTCTTCGTGACCCAGGGACGGGAAATGCCATAGTGGATACCTATCCATACGGTAATAGAATTAATCCATAACAGTTTTCTTTATCAAATGCCTCTCAACAAATCAGGAAACAACAAAGTAACAATACTTTTTAGCAAATGCTTTGCTCGATTGGCGATATATGTTACATGTACTTATGTCAACTTGTATAGCATGGCATATTGAATAGTTTTAATGGAGCTGCGATTTCATTGACACACAAGATTTTATTTCAACAGGATGTTTCATGGACAACGTGTGCCATGATCCAGGCTACAAATTTACCAAGGACTGTCAGGAGATCCAGTGCAGGGGTGGGATGATGGGTTTCCAAGTGGTTAAAGAGGGTATGCGTGGACTTTTTCCTCCCCTCGTCAACAACGCTTCATATAATTTAACCCAGCAGTGAATTAAATGTTGATAGTACGTTAAAAGTTATGTTCCCTTGCTCTTCTTGCTGGTCTAGCTTGTACCTGGAAAGGTGGATGTAAGGAGAAAGATCAGACATGGTTCGATCCCCAGACGTGCACCAAGTACGGCTGTTATGAGGATGAGGACGGACTGGACGTCAATGAAATCACTTATGGTAGCTATCTATACTGTAGATTCCTTATTCTACGCGAGTACTTAATTCCGCGATTCAACGATTTACCATCAAATCGCGAGAACATAAAATCGCAAATGCCGAAATTTTATCTTAGATTCATGTTGTTTACATGTGTCCCAAAATTAAAAGCGAGATTCTAAAATTCGCGAGATTGGCTTCTCGCGATTTTACGAGGATATTAATTCCTCGCGTTTAATTATGAATTTACAGTATTCCATGCAAATTCAAGCATCCTAAACAAAAATGGTTTTTATCTTTCCATGCTTAACTTCAAGGGGCAGGCTAAAGCTTCCTGGGTTCCAATTCTTACCAAGTCAATCTTATCTTGGTACACTCTTTTGCAGTTTCTTGATTACTTGTGATATCGTGCGTATAGATTTCGTATTGATATTGATATATTCATTGCATTGTTCAGGATGTACCAGCGATAGCAACCAGTGTATAAAAGGTGGAGCTGAACACAACGAGGGATGCAACAAGTACGAATGTAACAACGGCAAACTGAAGGCCATCTCAATGGGTGCGTTGTTGTGTGAATCCCGTGCTAGTTTTAGACCAAGCTTTATGATAATATATTTTGTTTGTTATTTGATAATGTTAATAATCTTGTATTTGTGGCGTTGATCGGTGTACAGTGTTATATGGTTGGATGGTAATTGTTGATTTCATTTTGTATTGATGAAAATCTTGGTATGTTTTGATTAGAGTTTATCAATAATTCTGCCTCCTAGCTGTAGTCATTTATTTTTTAATTTTATAGGATAAATAAGGATACCATTGGTAATGGCTGATCCTTCTTTGATTTTGAATTAATAATTGTTTCAATAAACCGATCATCCAGGTTGTGAATTTAACGACGGTTGTCTTGCGGCTGGCAAGAAATACTTTGATAAAGAAAACTGTGTGCACTATTCCTGCATCGCAAAAAATACTACAGATGGCTCCATAACAACCCAACTCAAAGAAAGATGGGGTGAGATAAATTCCTGCAGTTTTCAAATAAATCGTTTCCTATATCGAACTTTTGTAAAGTATTACTGTATGTTGAATCTCCAATACAGGTTGTTTCGACTATGACAGATGTTATTTGCCGACTTGGAAGAAAACAGAAGACTGTACAACCTATCGTTGTCGGGGGAAGACCAGGTCCTTCTCAATCGTTAATACAGGTAAAATCCAGCCATGTTTAATTTCTTTCAATAATACTTACTCCAAAAACAGAAAACAGTTCAAGGCTCTAGTTATTGTATGTAAAACTTGCAAAAAATTCATCCTTGTCGCAGAATATCAAACCATCAAATGAGTTTGAATAACCTTGGTTTTGTGATATTGATGAAATCCTAGAACATCTGTACTACCACGAAGAGGATGCGCTAACATAATATATAAACATACAGTTTATGTCCAAATATTCGTCGGAGGAATGTGACTATCATTTCTCCAAAGAAACCATTTTAGCTCACCTGAATCTAAGGTTCAAGTGAGCTTTTCTCATCACCTGTTGTCCGTCGTCCTTCTGTCCGTCCGTTTGTCTTTAAACTTTTGACATTTTTGACTTCCCTAGAACCACCGAGCCAAATTAAACCAAACATTGTACAAAGCATTTCTATGATACAAGAAACTATTGTACAGGTGAGCAATTTAGCCCATAGGTCTGATTTGTTATAAATCCATATAAACTGTGCTATTTGTTCCCTCCTACTGACACATGGTTTCTTACCTGGTTTTTTTGTCATTATTTTTTTCATTAACTGCACATTTCCTTTTATCGTAAATTTTCTTCTTTCTTTTCTTCTCAAATGTCGCGTTTTTGGAGTGTTTGTTGTATTTGTACTGATTAATCTATATTACATCATACTACGTCTGATGTTCCAAAAATCTACATAAGGAAGGAGTCTTCTCGTTATCAAACATGCTTCTTATATTAAGAAATTCATAAAATTTTGACACAGTCAAACAGATCATATAACCAAATGATTCTATCATTTTAATTAGATTTTACCTTTTTGTTTTTGCATAAAGGTTAGGTCAAGGTCACTACCTGTTTCCTCAACTTAAAGGATGATAATAATAAATTTTTTATCTGCAGTTATGTACACATCTGTACAAGATATGAAGTTTGTATTCTTCATTGAAATAATAGAATATCAAAATGCCTATCAGCTTATACTACTAAATTGGAATAAATGTTTAAACTAAAATTAATATTGCCTAGCCCGCATTTCCTCTAGTTTTCTTAAATTTTGGAGATATTTTTTTAAGCTTTCGATATTAAAATATTTCTGCTTTTTATATATTATGACGACTTTACATAAAGATATTCATTAACAGAAAAGCTAATATATTGACCATTTAATAAGAGAGAACATCCAATTTTAGTTATTTTTCACACAAATCTATTTATAAAATACGTGCTTAAAAAGCTAATAACAATGCAATTTGATAGGCAAATCGTGTTTTAAAAACATATTCTGAAACCCAAGTATCTCTGGTTATGATCATTAGTTCAAATTAGATGAAATAATTCAACATTAATGTTATTGTTTTAATAATGCTAAATAGATTCATGAATATACAGCAATTCTGAATTGCAAAAACATGTGATATTTTCCTACGCCAATGTTCCGTCCATAATAAAGTCCTTATTAGATTCTAATCTTTTATTTCTATTTTTAATTTGTATGATAGTAAAAGAGAAAAAAATATGATATTTTAATTTCCTTTCATCTTGATTTAATGAACATTTAATCAAATTACATGTAACTTTTGACAGGTCAAAAACCAGAAAAGACTCCATCCTTTAGATGACGTGTGCACATTTTCAGTACCAGAGTCCTCTGTTTATATAAATTTCTTTCTCATGAAAAATATTGTTTTTAATCATGCAGGACCATGGAATATTAACATACTGCCATTAAAACGCGAAAAAAATCAATATTATATTAGATAGTACATACCAGCATCAATCATGGAATTCGGGAAAACTACAATAGAAAAGAACATTTAGACTTTAGTTATCTTTATTAAAAACTAGATAGATACCACAAATGTTCTAATGATAAACATTAATTTTTAAATAAAGTCTTTTGATTATTTACATTTGTTAGAGTGTGAGTGGATGGGGAAATGTATCTCTGTGAACACCACATGGGACCACCCCACACAGTGTCTGACCTATAAATGTGTTCTGGGAGAGTCCACTGGCATCGCCCGTGTTTCCAGCGACTTATGGGGTAGGTCAAGGATGAAAATACCTACTGTTATAAGACGTTAAGTTATTCGTTTGATGAAAGTCATTGTATCGCATTTTGAGGATGATCCATAACCTAAATGTCTGTAGGTTGTAAGGATGAATTTGGGAATTGTCACCCATTCGGTAAACAGCGCCAGTCGGACAGGTGCGTGACGACGGAATGTCAGATGAGGCCCGAGGGACCGGTGTTTTATCCGGTGGAAATAGGTAAAAGGAGACTTCTTATAAAATATTGAATGGTCAAATATTCAAATAGAAAAAATATGATACTTTATATGCCTGTTTGGTGTTTTCCCTTATGGGGGGGGGGGGGGATAACATACCATTTCAAGATACCTTTAATGCTTTTATAATGGATATAAAACCAAATGAATTCTATTTTGTTAATTATTAATGAAAACTATTTTGAAAATGAACATCAATATAAACATCTTTGAACAGGGTGTAAATTCAGGAAGAGATGCAAGAAAGTAGATTCCTCATGGATAAACAGAAGGAAGTGTGTCCAGCAAACCTGTCAATATGCTCCTGGGGCCACGGCACCAAATGTGGTCAATTCACCTTACGGTAAAAGCAATCGATAGTTAGATTCCAGCCACTTGAACTCTCTGCTTACATTAATGTAACACATAAAAATTCATTTGATTTTACGATTTGATAGATATCAGAATTACTCTGATATCAAGTTGTACCCTGCCAATCAAAAAATAAAAGCAAATCAACATATGCTTTTTCTCATTTCCAGGATGCCGTGACATGAAGAACCGCTGCCGACCATTTGGTTATGTAGCCAGAGATCCCGAAAACGTTTGTGTCTCGTACAAGTGTACAGCTTTTGAGATATTCTCAACAATTCAAACAGGTAAATAACTTTTGTATAACTAAATATCAAGTGAATATATAATTGTTTTCTTGTTTTTATACTTTTTACCTTTAAATAACTCTGAACCATTAAGATTATAAAAAGTATACGTTCAAGTTTAAGATCTTGAAAAAGCAATTGTTTTAACATGACAATTCTCTATATTTTACCATACTGGATCTCCATATAAACTCACTGAATCACTTTTGTCAGGCTGTCCATGGCAAGGTAAATGTATGCAGGAGAATGATGTGTGGTACGATGAGGAGGGAACCTGCACCCTCTACAAGTGTATCCGAGAAAACGTGGGACCCAGCAATGTCCAAATGCACACCCTTTCTTATCCAGGTACGCCTATACAATCTGCTGTACAAAGGTGTAAAGAATACGACAATAAACACAATCTGCTGTACAAAGGTGTAAAGAATACGACAATAAACACAATCTGCTGTACAAAGGTGTAAAGAATACGACAATAAACACAATCTGCTGTACAAAGGTGTAAAGAATACGACAATTAACAATTTATGTCACTTATCATTAGATTCCTTTCGCTTGCTCTGATTTAGGGTGTCGTGGATTTGATGGAGAGTGTTTGAAGGAAGGTCAGATTGTTACTAAAGGTTGCACCAAGTACCAGTGTATCCCTAATAGTGGCGGTCTGGTTATTGTCCAGGAAGGCAAGATATATTATTGTTACATAAGATTATATGTTTGATTCAATCTTCAGTCTGCCACAAATATATGCCCCTGCTACATAAAAATAAATTTTCCTAGCCTGGACATTTCTATATACAAATTGTGTAATTGAATTCTTGATTTGTGCGATATCATGGATGATATTTTAATGTAATAACTATAGTGTGTATCTTTGATCAGGCTGCTCCTACGGAGGAGAGTGTAAAGTATTGAACTCTACCTGGTTCGACTCAGAAACATGTACAGATTACTCGTGTGTGTACGACAGTGAGGCTAATGACATCTCAATCGTGGAGAAAACAGGTTTTCTAAATTTTCTTTTTCTGTTTCATTTAACAAATGGTTTGCAAATGACTTTTCAATCCTTGGAAAGAATATTAATTTTACTCAACACAATAGCTAGTCTCATCGGCATTCAATCCCAGCACTTTAAGATTACATGTTAATGAACACCGTGATAATGTCTGTAAATGAATAATCCACGACAAGGTTGCAAAGACGACGATGGTAAATGCTTTACGAAGGGTGAGAGAAAGAAGGAAGGATGCAACAAGTTCCTCTGTAACGCTGCCTCCAACTTCCGTCCAATCAGGATGAGTGAGTAGTTCCCACTAAATCAGCAACCTCAAACGGGGTTTTAAATGGTCAACAGCTAATGAAAAGTAGATATCCAAAACCGTGCAAATCTGCTTTTACGCTTATTGCATTTCGCTATTGTGTTCTGCATGCAGGATGTGAGTTTCGGGGCGAGTGTAAGGATATTGACACTACTTGGAAAGAGGGCTGTATCACTTACACGTGTAAACTGGTTGCTAAGGGACCTAACTTTGTACAGACCAATATTGAGGAAATACACGGTATTGTTTTGTACAATTATATATCTTATGAATTTGATTTTAAAGATTGACAGAACCCTGCCTTTTAAATATTAAAGATGCATAGCCAAATTAAAATTACATCAATTCACAAGGGCCAAGCCCTTTTTGCTACCAGTTTTGTTTTAAGAGATTTTACAAGCAATATTTAAGTAAAATTTATGATAGTCAAAAGTAATTTAAATAAGATAGACAATTCTACAATAAGACACAGAATATGATGTGTAATATCCTACAACAGGCAGAGATGTCTAAAACGACAAACAAGACAAAAACAAAAAGACATCGTCGGGGGTACCTGATTTCGTTTGACTGGCACAGTTCTAATCATGCTATCTCTGCTACAGGTTGTATTGGAGATGATGGTAAATGCTATGACATTGGTGACGAGCTCAATGAAGACTGTTCCAAGTTCACGTGTACCGCGGGAGGAGTTATGCAAGAATCAGATTTTGGTAAAGAAACCGAATAAACTTGAATGAACACTTGGAGACAATTCATATATAACACAATGGTATAACAGGGTTTTGTTCTCCTCTACAGGGTGTAAGGGATTTAACGGCCAGTGTATGAAGCCGGGAGACAAGCTAGAGGTGGACTGTGTGAATTATGTATGTGACGGACAGGCCAAGAGCATGGTGCCTGTAGAGAAAGGTACCGTAGAGCTCTTTCCTTGGAAACAATGCTAAAATATTTTTAGGTCTCTTAACTTTAAATTACAATGTCGATATATTTTTCGAATTCTTCAATAATCCTTACCGTCATCCCTGTAGCTCTTTATCCTTTTACTTGTCAAACAAGCTGCTGATAATTCTTCAATACTATGGTATTTTAAATGACAAAAGTTTCTTGACATGGTGAACTGTTAGATTACACGATTACACATACCAAAGGGATCACCCAGCGGCACCACTGTTCTTACAATCTATATTACTATTCCCAAAAAGCTATTATGTTGATCTACGTTGATACAAAATCGTTGCAAGTGGTGTCTGTGTCTTATATTCTGAGTAGGCCAATACTTACATTGTGCTTATTTAGTATATACCATTCTAACAGCATGCGTCTGGAAGAACGGATGTAAACCTGTCGGGTCCAAGTGGTTTGACAAAGAGTCTTGTCGAGGCTACTCCTGTGTGTTGGATATAACAGACAACGACGTGAAGATTACTGAGAGAACTGTAGGTAAGTCATCAGTGACCATCAAACAAACGTTTCCCGCCAAGTTAGGGAGACAAAAATTATCATACATTATTAAAACTTTTTTATGATAACTAACTTGTTATTAATTTAAGTCATTAATGCAGTATTTCATCGTAATTGTAAGGTTGCAGTGTGTCCGGAGAGTGTAAGCGCTCCAGGACCTACCAGATGAAGGACTGTGTTCAGTACAAGTGTACTACCAACGGTCAGCTGATCCCCAAGAAGATTGGGTGTGAGTGGGACGGGGAGTGCGCGGACCTAGGGATGTCCTGGACACGGAACTGTACCCACTACAAGTGTGTCATCACCCAGGAAGGGCCGGACTACATCCAAACGGAGGTCCAACAGCAGAGAGGTACGCGGGGTGTTCGGTTGTTCTCAATGCAAACAGAAATTAAAGCATACAATTGATAGTTGATTCGACAGTTTCCTGTCGAAAACGCTAGTTTCATTTGATATATGAGACTGTTTTTTCACAGGCTGCTTTGACTCTCATGGAAAGTGTTATGACGTCATGGATGAAGTCAGCTTTGGATGCAATAAATATCGATGTTCGATGGGAGGGAATCTGGATCTCATCGACTCAGGTACACTGTATAGGCTGCGCAATTTAATATCAAGTGTGAAACAACACCATGACAAACTTTTAAACTGCTGAAAAGGAGAATATGCATTTCGAATACAATTGGTTTTGAAACTATATACCAGGAACTTGATTGACTTTATGAACTGTCGCTAAATTTGGATTATCGGTTGGCAACTTTGTTACTACAATGTACATATTAGGCCGCACTTCAATGTTGAACAAAAACAAAAATTGTTCCTTTTTATCTCCATCCCCAAGAAATAAGTATTTATTTTTGTTGCCTTAAGGTTGCATGGACAGGTATGGAAGGTGTATGAAGCCCGGGGAGATCGTGGAGGAAGCCGATGGCTCCGAACATAAGTGTGTGTGTGACGGTAGCTCCTGTCTGGTCGTTGTTGAAGGTAAGTGTTTCCTGGGAGGTGAACGTTTGATTAAAACGCATCCCCAAAAGTGGATAGCTGTTTGGTTTGTGTTGTGTTTATCAGATAGATGATTAAGAAATTGGGTCTTGTATTTCAGTTAAAGGATGCAGAATGAACAGTACGCTATACCCCTTCGGAGCCAGACTTCGGGAAGGATGTACTGTGTACGAATGTCAGAATCGGGACAATTGTGGAAAGTTCGTCCCTGTTGAATGGGGTAAGTTCTTCACTACTACAAAGTATGGAAATATACGATATACACTGTATCCGATGTTTTTTTCTATTTAAAATTTGCATACAATACAGTTTTCAAACGTACGTACTTTGGCCTATCGGTTTATTGTAACTGTTTTAATTTTATAACAAGGTTGTTACTGGGTGGATAGATGCTATGGACCAGGAGACAAATGGAAGTCAGATCGAGGCTGTTCTATTTTTACCTGCACAATGTACCAGAAATCAAATGGGGACGTCGACATGGTAGTAGCAAGAGACATCGGTAGGATGACGATTTAGAAGAGAAAGAACATATTTCTTGATTTTATCAGATTATATGAAACTGCTTTGGATCAGCAATTTATCAGTATTTATATTTTTACAAAGGTTTTGTCACAAAATTTTTTGTTTAATTAGGCTTTTGTGAATTGTTTTGAATCAGGTTGCCCGTTTGAAGACGAATGTAAACAGAACAACGAGCAATGGAGAGATGGATGTTTTGAGAAGAAGTGTAGAGTTCGAACTACCAAAGATAATTCCAAAGAGTCGTCCATCAAAATCGTGAGCGGAGGCAAGTCTGCATAGAACGGATTGAGTTACACTCTCTTCTCTCTTTGTTATTTCAGAATACTTTATTTGTACGACTCATAACAAACAGTATTTTATTACTTTGGTTTTATTTTTTTTCTCGATTTAAAAATTAACACCTTTTGTCATCTATTTGTTGTTTTTATTCAAAATAAACATTATAATGTTTTTCCTGTAATAAAAAAAAACAAAGAAGATACATACTTTCACATTCCTTTTTGCTTCTAAATCTCGAATAAGCATTAAAACTGCGTTCTTTTTAGCTCTGGGAGTGCAATACCAGCACGCCCTCTCTTTGCCTTATTTTTGGAGTAAATAGTAAGAATAAAGCCACGGTCCTATATTTATTTAACTGATGTAAGCTTTAGGGCTATCTCTCCACAGGCTGTCAGGAGGGGGTGGGTGACGGCATGATCTGCCACGCAGTGGGCAGCATCTGGGAGGAACATCACTATGACGGATGCTTCAAGAAACAATGCTACGTGGACCAAACCACTGGCAAATATACCACTACCATAGTGGGGGCAGGTAATCTATGGTCATTTTAGCCAAAACACAAAATACAGTGTAGCTGAAAATTAATTAAATTTGTTAAAGAAGTCAGGTTTTTTTCTCAAATTACTTTAAAATTTCCTGATGTTTCTTCCGACAGCATGCCGGGACGCCTACGGCTCGTGTCGACCTATAGGCTCCTCAGGCTTCGACGCCTACGTCAGTGGACAGCTCAGACAAGACTGTAAGTGTTTGTCGGAGGGAGTCGGGGTGACTGGTGTTCGATACACGTGCGGTGATATGGCCAACCCTTTCCAATGTGAAGGATGTTAATTGTTTTGTATTTACCAAAATAAAACCAAAATACGTCATCTGTTGCGTCATTTTCCCAAACATTTTGTATTAAATGGAATACTTGAGATAACCAGACCTTTTTGGCGCTAACGCTCAGTTGAAATTTTTTTTTTTCTTAGAATGGACAAGTTTACAGCTAGGATAGCTTTGGTGGTCTGGTTGGTAAAATGTCTACCAATGTGGTGATCCACTGATGTTTTGATTCCTTTCTCGTGCATGATTGTCGGAATTTGACAAAGATTTAGTGCGTAACATAATGTTTTAATACGGTTTGTCACACGTATCTATCAGGCACGTAGCATCGTTTTTGAAAGTGATTGGGGGGGGGGCAGACTCATCCAAAAAATCTTGTCAAGCAAAAAAAAATTAACTTTCCAAAATCCTAAATCGGGGGGGGGGGGGGGGGGGGGGGGGGGGGGGTGTCAGTTTAATTATTTTTGTTTGAGATAGACGTCATACTGTATATTTCTTCTTGATTATTATTTTAACATGACAAATGTATTATGACCCGAAGTGTCGTCCTGTCGGTGGAAAGAGGTTCGTTGGTCAGAGTGTGAGTAACTGGGATGATTAAATGATGTAATTTTCATTCATTTTTATTATAATGAATCAAGGACCTAACTGATAGATCTTAAACGAACATACAGGTTATAATAATTTTACATAAAGTAAAAAAACATACCGCATCATCGATGAAAATCATAATGAATTCGGTCGCTTCTTTTCTTATCCAAAGTAGATTTGCGTTATCAAATCCAAACCGTTCAACATCTTTAACGCAAAAAAAAAGAGAAAACATCAAAAGATGATTTTAAAAAAGATGCATTAAGTTATCGAAGCCGTTTACAAATACTGATGTTAAACAATACAATAACAATACATCCGTAATGTCGTCTTCACTAGTCAAGGGTTTCTGATCAGCACCGCTCCTCACGAAGGCTTAATGGCAAAATGTGATAAAGAACCACAACCACGACACTGGGAAGAAGACAGTATATCTGTATTGTTCGTTATGATATTCCAGAAAAAAGTGTGTCAGGTGTTCGAGAAAGGTTTGAAGATGTTCTTTATTAGACTACTTATTTAATGTCTAAAACAAATGTAAATTTTGATTGTCCATGGTTTTGCTATATGTTAATTCTTGATTGGTTGATATATAGTATGTTAGTAACGTCGCGCACGGTGTTGGTGTTAATTTCGGTAACGTAAAAAAACGTCAAAAACGTCATTTTCACTCGTCATTATCATAACTTAATGATACATTTCATTAACCACAACATACAAATAAATTAAAAAATAAGACCTTTAAGTTGATTTTTTTTCCACATGTAAGAGATTTTATATTTCAAAACTGTTATATAAATAAATATTTGTAAGAAATATCAATGTTCAAAAGCATGTGATTCGCTCACAGCTTTCAATTCTTATTCCTAAATTCTTAAATGAACTTCCTCTGAAATTAGTCATATATTATAAAAAATAGCTCTTGATTCAAAAATGATATACAAAACTCCTTCATTCCCGAGTCTGTTCTACCCTTCTATGTTTCCTTTTTTCTTCATTAATGTTAATTCGTAGTGTAGCAGTCAAAGATCCCGTTGAAATAATCAAAATACATGTTCATCGTCACATTACGTTTAACGTCATTGCGTCATTTTACATGACCCTATATCTTATTAGTAAAAATAAATTAATTCGACCGGTTAAGTTCAGATATTTATCATCAATTATGTCTGTAAGTTATTATTCCTATATCTTATTTAGTTATTATTATACTTTGGTACCTTCTTCACAAAATAATTTGTAGTTATTTATAATTTTCTTTAGAACTGTTTTTATGAAGAAAAAAAAACCCGCACACATACTGCATGCCGTAACGTTTAAGTTCTTGCGTCATTTTACGTACCCGTGACATATAATGTTGACATCATTTTTTTCCTAATAATCAATTATTTTTATTCGCAATGCTTGTATATTTGGCATCAAATTGTTTGGGAAAAAAAGCACATTTCTAACTGCGATTCATTTTTGTGAATTTTCTGCGCGACTTTTTAAAAGAAGTGTCTAAGTTACTTTCTCTTTCATTGCTTATGTAGTTTAATGTGTTTTTACGAAAGTGTGACATTTCATATTTCTATTAAGAAAATTTGCGGGCACATTTGCTTCTTTTTAATGGCTATACAACTTATGAAAATGCACATTCTAAAATGATTTCTATTATTATGAAATATAGCCAACATTTTTTTAATGGGCATAATACTTGTGATCGCCATGCTACGTATAACGTTCGACTGTGAAATATATCTCTTATGACACGTGTCTTGAATAAACTCCAGCATAACGAAATTTTTTTTATCATTGAAAATTAAATTATTATAAAATATATATTACGAAAATTTTACACAGAAACAATTTCTCTTTATTAAAAAAGTCATATATTTAAAAAAAAACTTCAATAGATCATTGCAAGTACCTGAATCACAATTTATATTTTGGCAATTAACTCATCTTGCCCTGGCCATTTTCGAGGATTTTTTACGCATCTACAACTCCATTCTGGGAATTCTTTGATCCGGCGTCGATCCCTGGCATTGATTACGTCAAAAACGTTATGACGTATATCTGTTACATTATCAAAATAATTAGTCCACCAAAAATTTCTCTCCCAAAATGAAAGTTGACCGGGATAATGTAGTTTATTTGAGATATGTACCCAAAAAGTGTTACCTATCTACATGACATTTCTAGAAAAAATTTCAGGTTTAAACACCGATTTATGAAATATGAAAAAAAATTCCTACATTTTATTACATGTTTTGTTGAAGTCCGTATACATTCGAACAGATCGGTATATAAAATTACATATGTCCAAATTTTTGTTTTAAAAAATACTCAAATACTGTGCGCACACCCTGAAAGGACATTTTAACACCAACACCGTGCGCGACATGTAGTACATTTACTAGTATTTAGAGCTTTATAAACAAATGTGAAGACTTATTTCTACAAATCATCTTGTAACGAGAAATCAGGTCCTGACACTTATCAGGCTTCTTGTGTATAAGTAAGACGTGTTTCATTAATAATGTTTTAATAATGTTTGTCATAAGTATTAGATTGATTATTTTTGTTTGAGATAGACACCATTCTGACACCTCATCTTGTACATTCACGCCATGAACATTAACATGACAAATATTTTAAGATCCGAAGTGTCGGTGGAATGAGTGAGGTTTGTCAGAGTGTGAGTAACTGGGATGATTAAAAAATCTAATTTTCATTAATTTTTATTATAATGAATCAGGGTTTTACCAATATTGGTCCCTGATTGATTATTAGATTTTAATAATTTAATCCGAGCAACAACAGCCTTGTTAGCCTTGACCCCCCCCCCTTTTGCGCCAACATTTGTTACAACGAGAGACATATATATTCTTATGGTTTGTAAGTCGTTTTTTTTTTTAATTACAAATCGTTGTAAAATAAATATAGGTTAATTTTTACATCATTTGATAGCGAGCAATCAATTTTATCAATATCAATTTTATCAATATCAAGAGATATGCAGCATAAATTTAATATGGCAAACGGATCTACGGACCTGGCTGTGGAAATCGGATAAATTGGGGGAGAGCACTTGTCAAATATAGATGTCGTTATATTTTACTTAAAATACATTTGAGTGAAAAGAAGCCTTTTATTTCAATAGTGTTCTGCTAAAATTTATATCAAATTTTGAAGAAATTTAGACTTTTAATGCATATATCAGTTACATTTTTTGACATCTATTGAAATAGTTTTTTGACAACTCATTTGTAAAATTTAGTATTTCAAACACAATATAAAAATGAATTCTTAACTAGGTCTCAACTATCTTCCTTGAACAATCTTCTTTTGCTGGATTGTTAACATAACATCTCTAAATTAAATATTGCAGAAAGAATATTTCCGTATTTATCAGATTAAGGTTTTAAAAAAGGTACACAGAACAACTCTTCGAAAAATACCGGATTCTGAAATATATATTTCAGTAGCCGCGGAAAAGAAAAAAATGACCGTGACATTAGCTTTTGGCAACTAAGAGAAGTAAATCAAATAACAACCAAAACCCAAACCCACTCCTTTGAAACAACTGATAACTTATGGTAATAAATATAAAGTTTATTAATAAAATGTGCCTATATGCATAACACTGAAACTGGAACAATAATCGATGAAGATATTCATAGTTAAATTCCAATGCCGATTATCATATTTTTTTCCAATAATAAAATTTACAACTGAGTTGTTATCGAGGTGTGGGGCTGGGTTAAATTATTAGGACAATTAGGCACCCTTTCACACCGGTAATTGTTTTCACTATACAGCACTATAGAGGGGAAAATTTCTTAAAAATCAGTTTGTATTCCTCATGACAAAATATTCGGAGGAAATGTTATTTGTTACCTATCTCATCAGCTAACACCATAAAAAGGGCAAGCGAAATATCTAACTCCAAACAGGTCTACCCTCAAAACCACGTGTTTTCCATTTGTATGTAAACAGACTGCACACTTCCCAGGAAGCTGCTGCATGTGCCCTGAAAGAAGTAGTCCCTGTGAAAAAAGATCATCACCTAACAAAATACATGAAATATCCTACTCAGTGGTACAAAAAAATTTAAAACTGAGTAAAGGAAAATGTAAAAATGCAGTCAAGGAAAAAAATTATTCTGAAGTATATATGGAACTACAATTGATTGGCCGATTACCGGTGTGATACCTTTATATATGACCTAGCCCTGTTGGAAAAAGTATCTCCTCCCGACTTTCCCATGGTACGAGTTATTCACCGATAACCGACACACAACGCCACCTGGCGAGCTTATTGACAAACAAAATAATAGCGGCATCAACACATGTAAAGTCTGATGGAAAAGTGAAAATAGAGGCACAACGGTAAACCATGGCAGCTGGACCAATAGCGGAGCGTAATCAGGGTCTGTACTTCATCTATATTTATGATAATACTGCATTTTAAAAACAAAACCCTTATTCGTGGCTAAAACGTTGCTGAACTCGAATTTTCTCAGGTTAAAAATGTGCTTGATAAGAAGAGAATTTGTTATGGTGTGAAACATTTGTTATAGAATTTAACAATCTCAAATTAACATAATGTGGTATTTAAATTGTAGATGCAACTGTTTACGTGGGCAGTTTGGATGACAAAGTGACTGAAGCAATATTATGGGAGTTATTTTTACAGGCTGGGCCAGTTGGTAAGTTAAGTTAAGGAATGTGATAGAATGTCCATTCTCTCAGGGACCTATATAATATACGTCCCTGATTCACTAGACAAAGCACTTTAAACCACATGAAAGCCTAATTCGATACTGTGTTCCAGATTTTTTGTGGAGCACATTTTCCAAATAGTGTTGGGGTATATTTGTTTGCTACCTTTAGAACTGGTCCAGGATATCTCCGGCGTCTACTATACTTTGTCCCGAGTTTTTGCTTCCACCACTTTTTGCTTGATATTTCAATAATAGTAAAAACCTTTGTGCTCAAACTACGTTCATCCACTAATATGAAAAATGTCCAGATTATCTGTCTTGAAACGCCCCCTCTACTGCTTCAGGTTTCAATACACATCCCAAAATTGAAAGTCTACAGAGATTTTGCATTGCATCAGCCATTAATAAGCCCGGATGATAATGTTAAAAAATTGCGCGATGTATTCCGAATGGAGAAAAGATGTAAACAATTCCCATTACAAATCTCCGTAAGAAAATTGTCTTCGTTCCTGTGAAATTTTATGAGTGAAAAGGGATGATTGTTCAATGACGATATCTTGGATATATTCCCTTTCATCGATTTCAATTGTATTTCTTTCACAGGTATGTGTATTTTTATTAAAAATCATCAAAAATTGATGGAAGCAATAACTTGGGACAGACTATAGCTATTTGGAAAGTAGAAAATAGAGATCTACCGGAGATCTCCATACTGCAAACGAGCAAATTAGGATTACTCTTGGAGCTCTCCAACGATCAAACAAATACACCCTTGGTCTGTCTGGACAATTTTTTACATAATATGTAAAGTGTAAAAGAATGGGAGAAAAAATTATGGACCAGACTGGGATTCGAACCCAGGCCCACTAAATCTCTAGTCAGGTCTCTGTGAATAGAGCTATCTGGCCTTGGCAATTGAATCAGTCTGATCATTGCAATCCTCCCTTGCATAAAACTCAGTGCTGTCCATTAGCTATGTTTGCCAACTTTGCTGTCAAATACCTACTTATTCGAATAGAAAGGTATCTATTCTAATCAAAGATAAAAATTCAGACTTGACAGATGTCAATTAATGCATCTTTTTAGTAATACCACACACTAATGAATGTTTGAAATTACGCAGAGGAAGAACTTAATATCTAAATGTTAAAATTACATATTTGCTAAAAGTAAAATATTCTTCCTCCTTTCTAAGCAATGAGATTCATTAGGGCCAGAGCTTATACCCATTTTCTGTGGTGTTAAGCGGATGAGAGTCATAGAAATTCCCCTGGATGGGACACCTTTCAAAGGTTAACCCCCAGTGTATACCGGTTTTTATTTTCAGTCCTTGCCCCAAAACACAACACATATCATTGAGTGCTCACAACAGCATTTCAACCAGTTATCTTTTAGTTTGGGGCAAAAAGTCAATGACCACTATGCCAATCAGCTCAATTTTTTAAATAAATATTGTTCATAGGCACTTAAAGATGGCCTTATCAATGATGCATGTACTATCAAGTCTTATGTATAGTACACACTTTATTCAACCATAATTTGATCAAAAGTGGAGGAAGCATTTTTGACCCAACTTTGGGGATGGTTGTAATTCATAAGTACACACTATACAGTAGACTTATGGTAGTTAAAGGGCTCTCAAAGTTTATAACTGGGGGGCTTCATTACCCTATATGGTTCTTACTATGGGGGCTCAGTGTGTCAACCAACCAACCTTGTGTGTTTGCTGTAGTGGAACAGAAGTTCAGAATTGACTCAGTCTTAATTTGATAGTCTTTCCAATCTCAGATAATGTGATTCTTTTAAAGTCTTAGAAATAGAAAGCATAAAATGTTGTGAATATACGCTATATGAGGATGCTTGCATATTATTATCACACATTATGACAATTAAAAATCATAGTCTAAAATATTGAAAACTATCCTGTCATTTTATGGATGTTGTGAGCTGGTTTATCACTTGTCCATTGTAAAATAAACTTGTCTCAAACAGAAGTAGGTTTACAGTTTTCTATCAGTGGATGAGATGTACATGTAGGACTGCCAGACAGTCCCCCCTGTCTTACACAATCCTCTTGTCTACTGATTGCCTACACCCTGTCATTGTACAGTGACAATCATCTTACTCTTCACTTGCATTATTGTAAGGTTGGTTTATTTAGGAATAACGTGGTTTTTTTTCCCTGACAGTGAATGTCCATATGCCAAAAGACAGAGTGACACAGTCGCACCAGGGGTATGGATTTGTGGAGTTCATGGGAGAAGAAGATGCAGATTACGCAATCAAAATAATGAACATGATTAAACTGTATGGCAAACCCATTAGAGTCAACAAGGTAAAGAGTGTACCATTCTCTCATTTCAACATTTGTTACTTCTAGAGAAATTTTTTAACGTTAAATTAAAAAGTATGAGTTACCTGCTTCTAAAGTTCTAATGACAATCTTTTAAATGTTAAATTATTTAAAAAGTATGGGTTTCTTGTATTAATGTGATTTATGATAAATTAGGGTAGAAATATTGATCCTAATAGATTTAGTGAATAAGTACACCGATTACTTTAACGTTAAATTGAAAAGTATGGTTTGATTCACAATGATGTTATTATACCATCATTGCAGGCCTCAGCTCACCAGAAGAACTTGGACGTAGGTGCTAACATCTTTATTGGGAACCTGGATCCTGAAGTAGATGAAAAGTTGCTGTATGATACATTCAGTGCATTCGGAGTAATTCTGCAGACACCAAAGGTTTGGCAAATTCTTGCTTTATTTGTCCTAAAGTAAGAAGAAGGTGCAGTTTCTTTCAATATTTGCCCTAAAAATTCAAAAGTTGTTTAAATCTCATAAAATACACCTGTACCATCTTGAACATGTGTGTATATAAAGTACCAAGTTATACACTTTTATCTTGTTTCAATAAATAGTTATGACTTAAATATTTTGGCATATTTCTAAGATTTGATAAAAAATGATGAAAAAAAACACATTTTCTCTTAGTTTTTTAAAGAGGAAAATGTGTCCGCAGCCGTCGCCCACGACAAAATTAATACCGGTATATTTCATGTGATATCACATGATAAAGTCATAATGTGAGTTTCATCGTGGGCGACAGCTGCGGACATATTTTTCTATTCAAAAAACCACTGAGGAATTGGTGTCTTCTGCTCAGTTTTATGAATATTACGGGAAAATGCACTGTTTGTGACGTCACAATTAAACTTGTGGATGTCTAATCGGGTAACTATATATAGATTCTTAACTTATGGGTATTCTTGTGTAAATAAACGTTACATTTCAATTTCTTTTGATATCTTTAAAAATCACTCTAAAGCAGGGCAAAATATGATTGAACCTGTACCTATAGTTCTTTCCATCATTTTTTTTTAGCAGAGAATACCAGGATCACCTGCATACTGCCTTGCTAATAATGTCAATTTTTTGGGGTTGTTTACAGATTATGAGAGACCCAGACACAGGTAACTCCAAGGGTTATGCCTTCATCAACTTTGCCAGTTTTGAGGCAGCAGATGCAGCCCTAGAGGCCATGAATGGACAATTTTTATGTAACAGAGCGATCTCCATCTCGTTTGCCTTCAAGAAAGACTCCAAAGGAGAGAGACATGGCTCAGCAGCAGGTATCAAATTCATTGCTTGAAAAAGACTTATTAAGCCCCTTACAGTTTTTTGAAAATTTTATTCTTAGTTAATGTCATTTTTAAAATCTATATTACCGTAATATCTTTAAGATTTCACATTTATACCATTTAATGTGCAAGTTTGCATAATTAAAACCAAGATGATTTTGAAATATGATCATTGTAACATGAGAAACAGTACTTAAAAGTAAATTAAAATCATTGCGTGTTGTAATAAACATTTTTAATTAGTTTTAAATTCTGTTTGTCTGACTTTCTTGAAAGATACTGTTTATTTTTTGGGTGATTAATTTCCAGTTTAATTCTAATTTCAGAAAGATTTATGGCCAAACAGAATCCTTTGTCCCTCACTGATCGGCCTCATCAGCTGTTTGCAGATGCCCCTCCCCCTCCTCAGCAGCCTCCCACACCAATGGCTCCCTCATCTCTGGCCCCTCCCCCTCCTCCCCCATCAATGGGTGGAATGTCATCAATGCCAGGTAAGTGTAAGGCCCCTTGATAGATTACGTACAAAGTCTATATGTTGCCTCTAACTACATTGATATGTTGCCTATATAGCCGTCTCTAATTATTATGATCTTCCATTCCTGGTATATGGTATTGTGAGAGAGCTACATAATTGCAGGAGGTGTGTTTTGACCATATTTGCAAGTGAAGTGTTTATATAATCGAGTTGTATAATTTTTGTTTATGAAGTCTTTCATTACACAAAGTGCCATTAGCAATTGAAAAGTTTGTAATCGTACGTTGCTAAAAATTCTGATGAGAATTTGGATTTTATCTTATGGTGAAACATTTAAGAAATAAAGTCTAACCTTGTCAGTTTTGTAATATTTTAAGTAGTACATATATTGCTAAATGACACAGAGAACTAAGGGTCCTCCACATACTGGGGAAAGTTCTGCATACAAACCTGACCTTCTAAATTACTTAAAGATATGGATTTCTAGCATGCGTTCGACTTGAAATGACAAAAAAAAATTCAATTTGGGGGAAAACATCAATTTTCGAAATTTTATTCATGAAAATAAAAGTCTCTGCAGTATTCAGACTCGGGATGATCTATGGAAGCTACATCCATTGTGTCACAGAGATAGATAACAAGTTCTGACAATATAAATTGTTTCACAATTTGTTCAAATTTCCATGTTGTGACGTACCGTCATAAAAAGTAGAAGTCACAGGGTGTCGAGAATCCTGAACACACTTCTGATGAGGACAGTGTCCTGCTTATTTGTTGTATAAGGTATCCTTAGAATAGATATGTGCAATATCCAGGATTTTGTATGTGACACTTCTCCCTGTTTATCTGGTAGATTCATAGCAAACATTGTTTCTGGAGAGTTTTTGAAATTTCTTTATCAAATAGGGTTTGTAATTGAATTATGGTTGAAAAAGAGAATTCCCTTAAATTTTCTGTAGTTGAGTTTCAATGTTAGTTTATGAATCAGTGATGCATGGATAAATCTTGTTTGCCTGCACACTTTTAGAATGTCTCCTGGAAACATGCCTCCAAAGATGACCATGAAATAATTGCGATATTTTTCATATCAATCATTAATGTTGCATTTTTCTGTCTGTTTTGTACAGATGCCTCCTGGAATCACGCCTCCAATGATGTCCATGAAATAATTGTGATACATGTATTTGTCAAATCCATCATTAATGTTTTTCTGTCCGATTTGTAGGGATGCCCCCTGGAAACATGCCTCCTCCAATGATGTCCATGCAGCAGCCAATGCCTCCCCCTCCCATGCCCCCACCCATGGGCAACCCCCAGTACCCTCCTCAACACGGTAAGACTGCTCCATTACAGAGATCATTACATTAAGATCATTAAATCATGTTAGAATATTCTTTCCACCAAAATGGAGTGGTATTAGTACCCATTAAATAAGGGGGAAAAGTATAGAAGTAGAAAATTAAGTATTTTCTATTATATTAACAGATGACATTTATTTTTAAGATCAACAATTTTTTTTTTTAATGATCAACAACGGATTCCTCTTTTTGTAGATGGAACAAGTAATCATTGTATAACAAATTAATTTTTTAACTCATCTCTGTTTATTTTATTTTGCATTTTCATATTTTGAGCCAATGCTCACTGACAGGATTTCTATACTTTGGGTTTCATTTTGTTTTCTCCTCATCTTTGATTTTAATGAAGTGAAAAAATTTAGTTTACTCCTTATGAAAGCTTTATGATAAAGTGTAAAGTTTGAAGCTAGAAAGTTATTGATAATGTTAAGTCAGAGAAGTTTTCTGTTATAGGTCAGATGCCGTACCCCCCTCCCCCCAGATCTGGACACCCGGGAATGCCTCCCTCGGCAGGCGGTCACTCCCAGGCTCCCCCTCCCCCTCCCTCATCACAATCAGGTCAGTAAAAGCTGGTCATCAGGAAGTTAAATGTGATTGAGTGATTACTAATTGGGGCAATAAATGTTCTTCCTATTTATCTTTGATGAAGATATGTTCATTGCATAATGATTTGAATAGACATACAAGAAGATTCTTTAAATTGTCTTGAACATATCAAATTTTATATTGCAATAACAATTTTCAATGTTTCAATGAGTAAAGTGCCAAGGTATGTTTTAAGGTTATGTCATAAAATGTGGGTGTTTTTTTGCAGGATCACAGATGCCCCCTCCTCCAGGTGTTCCAGGGATGGGCATGCCCCCTCCCCCTCCTGGTATGAGACCACCCCCTGGCTGGCGACCTCCTCCAGGAATGAGGGGCCCTCCTCCCCCTATGTATGGTAAGTAAGAGATGCTTTGACTGTATTGTCAGAAGCTGAAGGTAACATTCAGGTAATCTTTGTCATCAGTGTCTTGCTTTATTGTTAAGGATACAGAATCATAGCAATATTATCATTATGGAATTCAGTCTATTGTGATGGATTTAGACTGATCCTTTACAAAAACCATATACATGTATTGAATATAAAAAGGAAACATCTGTAAAATCATTTGATTAAAACCGATTTCCTTTTAATCTACCTTGATGACCTTGTAACTAAAGACTCATTCTACTCTCTAAAACTTACAAACTGGTGCAGAGATTTTTGATATGGAGAGTACAGTAATCCTGTGTATTTTACTTTTTAGGTCGACCCCCACCTCCAGGGATGAGACCCCCGCCTCCCGGTATGAGGGGACCACCCCCTCCCCCAGGCATGAATCGCCAGGCCCCACCCCCACCCAGACAGCCCCCACCCCCTGCCCCTCCTGCCTCAAGAAGTTACTGAGTGACCCTCTTAAAGGAACCATTGTGGAAACAGCATCCAAGGATCAAGAGAACATTGTGGGGGGTGGAGAAACTTTCAGGGGTGTGTTGGAAGTTATAATGTGCAAGTACATTAACATCATGATCATTTCATTGGTCAATAAAGCAGTGTTTTCATATCATGTCCATATATCATGTTAAAACTTGTCTGTGTTTCATTTAGGAGCTTCAAGTTCAGATCATGAATGATTTCTTGTTCTGTACATATAAAGAAAATACCATTTTAAATAAATTAATGAAACAACAATTATTTTCTTTCTAGTTTGTAAAATAAATGTATGTGTACACGAAAGGTTGTCTTTCTGTAAT
Source organism: Magallana gigas (assembly GCF_963853765.1). Lineage (NCBI taxonomy): Eukaryota > Metazoa > Mollusca > Bivalvia > Ostreida > Ostreidae > Magallana > Magallana gigas. The sequence continues at coordinate 55,058,801 of NC_088855.1, read as the reverse complement.
GTAAAACTGTGTTTTTTTTCTAAATACAATTCAGAAATGAAGAAATAATCCTAGGTGAAAATGAAGAAATTGAGTTGTCATTAAGACACTAGAATTGTGATTTAGTTGTGTATTACTGCTAGCATTACCTCGTGTGCTATGGTGTATCAAAATTATTAGAAATTGAACATGCATCATGATCTTTAGAATTTTTTTTTTTAAACATACATATATGCCACATTGAAATGATGATATAATAAAAATAACAGGAACAGCGAATGGAGTCTAGAATGGTTCATCTGGCTACATACAGTACATTAATGGGGATACAGGTAGCCAGATTCATCCTTGATAATTTATAGAATAATTATACAGATATGTTCAAGAGTATAGAAAATGAAGAATGTACATGTGTGATTCATGTTCCTGATATTTCTTAGGTAAACATTTTTAAGTCTGTTTAAAAGTTGGTTGTTTTGGACTCCAAAATATCTGGACAATTTCTGTGAGCTAATTTCAATGGTTTTAGAAGAACACCATTTAGCTAACAGAGATATGTATATTCTTTTTAACTGGGGTTTCCAACGAAAAAATCCAGTTATTAAAATGGTGAAAATGGCGGGCAGCTGCCAAAAGGGTACCCTCATTGCAAATATAACGTATAATACATTATCATTCTCTGGGTTGAAAGCAAAATATCAAAAAACATTGCAAATATAACATATAATTCATTATCATTCTCTGGGTTGAAAGCGAAATATCAAAAAAAAAATTTTTTTCACATTTTATTAATTATTGAACAGTACATGAAGAGACAAAGACAAACATATACACACTCATTCACTCGCACACACATTCAAAATGTACAAAGTCTAGTAGTTTTCATTTTGATAATATTTCCACTGTGTTCAGATGATAAAATGAGGAGAAAAATTGAACAACAAACAAAACAAAACAAAAAGTAATTGATTAAAGACCAATACATTATTCAAGTGATGTAATAAAGTTATCAAGCATACTCCATCTTATAGTGAATTTATCTAACATCATTTGAGTAGCATATACTTTTTTCTCTATCAAATAAAATGAATATATTGAATTTTTGAGTTCACTAATGTAAAGGCTTGAGCTTTTTCTTGATTTGTAAAATATGTATTTCTTTGTTAACAAAATCAATGAATTCAAAATATCTTTTGTTGACTTTTATTAAATTTTATATAGTTTTGGCTATATCCAATTTTCTATGAACTTTAGTTCAATCCTGATGGCGTCAAATTAATTGGAAAGAAATGCAAAACAGTATTTGTGTTGCATTACACAATTAAGTAATTTTAAAGTATCGTAAATTCTGTATGATAAATTTTATTTAGTGGACACGTGTACCAGTATTCTAGCACATGTATACTGCCACATCAGGACTGATACGCTATTGAATATGCTTTACACAAGAACCATGTTGCAAAATATCCATTGTATTTAGAAAACAGAAAACTTGGTCTGATGTTACTCACATAAAGGATAGGATTCTTCGAGATCTAAGCGCAGTATGCAGTGTGCATGTTTGGTGCAAAGTATGTATTCTCCTCCAAAAGCATGCGCGATACTGGTATCTAGACAACTGTTTTGGTAGTGGTGGACTTGCTCACAGGACTACGTGTATACAACCATGTAGGATTCTCAATCAACGCACGATGACACTCTAGTCCTAAGGTAAATTCGTGGAACATAAATAAAGCATTGACTACAATCAACCACACTCCAGTATTTTATGAAGTTATCCAGCCTACGGTCCTCGTGGGGCCGATGCCTTCCCACAGATTCCGTAGAGTACTTAAATCTCATCTGAATGGGCAGGCTTGTGGCAACTGAGGGAGGGCGCACTGTCCATTGTGCTTATTTGGAAACCTGCATAAAGAAAAAAATAACGTTCGCCCCCTTTAACCCCTCCCATTTTTAGGAGAAAGTGTTAAAAATTTTAGTTCACGTACAGATCGAATTTTGAGATACGAAGCAGCAACTGACAATAACTGGGTCTTTACCTTGTCAGTCGCAGGATTTTAGAGTAGGTCTGGTCCCTATTTCAAAGACGATGATACGTGCCTGATCAATGGACCACTGATATGTCCGTCATGAGTTGACTCCAGGAATAAGATATTGCCCAGTGTCCAGCTGAGATAACAAAGAAAGTACCTTGTCCATGTACAGTACCGATCAGACCCAACCTAACACCAGAGTAAGCCCCAACTACAGTACCGATCAGACCCAACCTAACACCAGAGTAAACCCCAACTACAGTACCGATCAGACCCAACCTAACACCAGAGTAAACCCCAACTACAGTACCGATCAGACCCAACCTTACACCAGAGTAAACTCCAACTAAACCACGGGTTTATTTTTGGGGTTTACTTGGGGTTTACTCTGGGTCAGCTTTTTGAACATTTGGGTCCAATCGGGGATTACTTTGCTTTTACTCGGGGTTTACTTTGGGTTCACTCGGCAATTGCTTTTGGGGTCAACTGCACGCACTGAAGTGTGAAGCAGACCCAACTTTTATTTTACTGCCTGTAATTCCTGCCCTTTTGAAATTATTAATTCCGAATACACTTGTAGCGTCTGCTTTCATGGGTATGCTTCTGATTGGGATTTACATGTACTCTCTAAGCCCACGTTGGGTTTACTTTGGGTTTATTCGGGAATTGCTTTTGGGGTCAACTGTACGCACTGAAGTGTGAACTAGACCTTTCTTTTATCTTACCATCTTACTGCCTGTAATTCCTGCCCTTTGTATATTCCGAATACACTTGTAGCGACTGCGTTCATTGGTCTACTTCTGATTGGGATTTACTCTCTGTGCCAACGTTTCGTTTACTTTGGGTTTACTCTGGGTCCACTCTAGTAAACCCAGGGTTTAGTTGAGGTTTACTTTCTGTTAGGTTTGGTCTGATCAGTACTGTAGTTGGGGTTTACTTTCTGTTAGGTTTGGTCTGATCAGTACTGTAGTTGGGGTTTACTTTCTGTTAGGTTTGGTCTGATCAGTACCGTAATTGGGGTTTACTTTCTGTTAGGTTTGTCTGATCAGTACTGTAGTTGGGGGTTTACTTTCTGTTAGGTTTGGTCTGATCAGTACTGTAGTTGGGGGTTTACTTTCTGTTAGGTTTGGTCTGATCAGTACTGTAGTTGGGGTTTACTTTCTGTTAGGTTTGGTCTGATCAGTACTGTAGTTGGTGTTTACTTTCTGTTAGGTTTGGTCTGATCAGTACTGTAAGTGAGGTTTACTTTCTTTTGGTCTGATCAGTACCGTAGTTGGGGTTTACTTTCTGTTAGGTTTGGTCTGATCAGTACCGTAGTTGGGGTTTACTTTCTGTTAGGTTTGGTCTGATCAGTACCGTAATTGGGGTTTACTTTCTGTTAGGTTTGTCTGATCAGTACTGTAGTTGGGGGTTTACTTTCTGTTAGGTTTGGTCTGATCAGTACTGTAGTTGGGGGTTTACTTTCTGTTAGGTTTGTCTGATCAGTACTGTAGTTGGGGGTTTACTTTCTGTTAGGTTTGTCTGATCAGTACTGTAATTGGGGTTTACTTTCTGTTAGGTTTGTCTGATCAGTACTGTAGTTGGGGGTTTACTTTCTGTAAGGTTTGGTCTGATCAGTACTGTAGTTGGGGGTTTACTTTCTGTTAGGTTTGGTCTGATCAGTACTGTAGTTGGGGTTTACTTTCTGTTAGGTTTGTCTGATCAGTACCGTAATTGGGGTTTACTTTCTGTTAGGTTTGTCTGATCAGTACTGTAGTTGGGGGTTTACTTTCTGTTAGGTTTGGTCTGATCAGTACCGTAATTGGGGTTTACTTTCTGTTAGGTTTGTCTGATCAGTACTGTAGTTGGGGGTTTACTTTCTGTTAGGTTTGGTCTGATCAGTACTGTAGTTGGGGGTTTACTTTCTGTTAGGTTTGGTCTGATCAGTACTGTAGTTGGGGGTTTACTTTCTGTTAGGTTTGGTCTGATCAGTACTGTAGTTGGGGTTTACTTTCTGTTAGGTTTGTCTGATCAGTACCGTAATTGGGGTTTACTTTCTGTTAGGTTTGGTCTGATCAGTACTGTAGTTGGGGGTTTACTTTCTGTTAGGTTTGTCTGATCAGTACCGTAATTGGGGTTTACTTTCTGTTAGGTTTGTCTGATCAGTACTGTAGTTGGGGGTTTACTTTCTGTTAGGTTTGTCTGATCAGTACAGTATTTGGGGGTTTACTTTCTGTTAGGTTTGGTCTGATCAGTACTGTAGTTGGGGGTTTACTTTCTGTTAGGTTTGTCTGATCAGTACTGTAGTTGGGGGTTTACTTTCTGTTAGGTTTGTCTGATCAGTACTGTAGTTGGGGGTTTACTTTCTGTTAGGTTTGTCTGATCAGTACTGTAGTTGGGGGTTTACTTTCTGTTAGGTTTGGTCTGATTGGAACTCTTGTCGGAATTGAACAAGCGACGTTCTTTTTATTTTTGTCGTTAGCCACTATGTCCACTAAGCCACTGGCCCCAGTTTCTTCTCTCTACCCCCCCCCCCACCCCCCCCCCACCCCCCTGCCCGGGCAAATATGCTTGAAGTTTTTGTTCCTCAGTGAAGTAGACCGTCTAGAACACGCGCTAGGTTTGCATTATCACTCAGAACAGACAGTTCATACCTAATTTAGTGGTTAAAAAGAGACAAATATTCATCCAATCCCCCCTCCCTCACATAATTAAGGGTCCTCGACAGTCACACCCGGTGACTTATAAAACTGTTTGGGTGCATGTCTTTCTCTGTAACGCAGTGGGTTAAGTTTGACCCGCAGGTCCCTGTTTCTGAAGTACATAATGGACGTTAATGCAGAATAACATTTTTTTTTATTTTGATTTTTTTTTTCTTCCAAAAATGAACCTTTTATCTGTCATTTTCAAGTCAAAAGCATTCTAAAATTCTTTATTTCAAAAAATGGAAAAGATAATTTTAAGCTTGTATGTAAGACTTGTCCAAACGATGTGGAAGACCCTTAAAAATACATGTATGTCATTCAACAGACTGAATAACTCATACACACATACAATAACAAAACCATAACCATGGGTGTCCAATACAACTCACCAATGACTCGATTTTTAATATTTGGTCGTATAATTGCTGAAAAGTATGTAAATACAAGAAATAAGGAATCATTCTTTGAATGTTATGAGGTGATCAAATACAGTTGAGCGTGATCAAATATATCATAAAGCCCTTTGGATTATATTAAGTTTAATCACTCGATCCTGACCATTTTTGATCACCATACCCATAGAATGATTCTGTATTCTTTAAATAACCCTCGAAAGGACGTTAAAACATCGGTCGATGATATGTTTAAAACCTTTCTTACTTGTATACACAGATGTTATATATTTGATATTTTTATTTTTATGTTATATCACTGGTAATATTTGGTTTAAAACTGTTATTATAAGCCTCGTTTTATTTCATATTTTTTCACTCATCTCAAAGAAATTTCTAAAAATTCAAAATATTTACCTTTAAAGGGGCATGGTCACGATTTTGGTCAAAAATTATTTTTTCGATTTAAATGTTTACAATGCTTCAGTAAAGCTTGTTTAATAGGCAACTAAAATTTGAGTGTCATTTGATGAGTTATAAGCGAGTTACAGAGCTTACAATTTTTTGCAATGTAAAGATAGCGTTTGTTTACATTTTGAATGTTGAAGTGAAACTTCCAGTTTTAGACCTAAAATGAATGTATTAATCGTTAGAAACTGTTTATTAATGCTTTAAATGAATAATAAGATAGACAAACCAGCTTGAAAATTGTTTTTACTGGTATATTGAACCTATGTAAACAAAAACAGGGCACGAGCTTGTTTACATGACGAAGAATTGTAAGCACTGTATCTTGCTTAAAACTCAACGACTGGCGCCCAAATTTCATTTTTTCATTAGAAATGCATTCCGAAAGTATTGCAAATAATAAAAACAAAAAATAAAATTTGACCAAAATCGTGACCACGCCCCTTTAATCAATGCCCAGGGCTTTTGAAAAGCTAACGAGGGAGATTTTACAAACGGGCTCACATTTTAGTAGAAAACAGTGTATCTTGCCGAGTACCATACTAGAACACGGGACGTCGGTTTTATAGGACCATCAAAATGTGGAGGGCTTGAAGAGAGAACATGCAAGGGTTATTTTGTAGAGAGCACCTTAATTCCGTCGCAGACTCACGAAAATTTAAGATGTGATCAAATCATAATTTTGCTCAATGGAAATTGTTGCAATGTTACAACTATATTATTATTCCATAAATAAATGACCAGCCTTCATTTTATGTTTGAATAAATAGTTACATGCATGTCTATATAATGAACTTCGTTTCAAACAAATCTCAACGAAAATGAAATCAACTGAAGAAACAAATTATATTATTTCAAATAAATGCGTTCGAAAAATAACTTTTGAAGATATTTTAGGCAAGCAACTTTACTCCAAGTTAATAACAAAGTTAAACATTAAATTAATTATGTTTAACTTAATAAGTAGCCGTTAAGAATATAAGACTTAGAAATACCGTCAGGAACTTTAAAATAAAAAAAAAAAAAAAAAAAAAAAAAAAATATATTAATTTCAAGTGCACGTGAACGTTTAAAAAAAACATATAAAAGTTTAAAATTCGGCGTTGATTGTCAAATTATCTAATGATAACATTTCAAAACTATTATTTACAATCTGATTAATAAGTCCTCAGTTAATTCCATTATATTCAACTCGGACTATACTCTATAATTGAAAGGATGATTATTGTTGAATCAAGCAACTTACATGTAATGGGCATGTATATATTATAATGTATGTGATCAGTGAATCCGTTCAGTTCTCTAAATGTAACCAGAATTATAGTCTGTATGTTTGTACTGACACACAATTTGATGAAAAGTCAATGAAAAAAAAAATAGTAATCTTTCAGAAAGTGAAATATGTACACAAAACGTGTTTACAGAGACATGTACACATCTAATGAATTTACCTGTGTACATGTACATGGTGAGACTCTTTAAAATGAAATTCTTGATTTGTGTACACGATCTGATACCTACAGCCCCCTCCCCAGCCCTAAATGACAAGGGTCCTGTATGAAGTCTGCCTTCTATGCTATGACACACATACCATGCTTGGGCCCCCAGTACCTGTGTCATAATAAACGGTGTCAAGATGGAACCACTATAAAAGTTACATCGCGGTGTGTGTCGTTTGCAGATGTGTTTACATATACAAAAACAAAACTCCTTGTAAACTATGATAAATCTAATTACTAATCAAACAACCTGCTTGCTATTCCATCAATAAGAATAGTGTATACAGTTCTATTTAGATCATATTTAAGACTCGGAGGACAAAGGTATCACTTCAATGAATAATCTGGACGTGCCTATTGATCAAGAAAAGGGGTGATAGTCAGTGCGACAGTGTTAACTATGCGGATAAAATACTTAGTAACATCTATTTACGATTTAAATCTTTGAAAATTTGATCGACGTTGTTATTGTTGATACACTTCGTCTGTTTAGATCCCGTATTTATGATGAAAGTTGAACACATGATATTTTTTACATACGTACACCCCCTTTCGGAGCAGTCGATCATAAATCCATACCATAGATTGAGTGTCGACTATCTCCTCCATGTGGTGAATGAAAGCAGAGATTTGGACCCAGAAAATCATCATTTCAGGCCCATTTTAGCGGATTTCACCCACAGGTACAGTTACTTTGTTTAATATCGTTCCTAAAGTCACGTGAGAATTGCCTTGTTTCGGTAAAGTGTGAAGGTTTGAGAGGTTTTATTTACTTTCGATAATGACTCTTATACAGAGAAGTTGCATCTTGCCCGAAATGTCGTCTGTGTTTATATGAAATAAAGTAAGGTTTTATGGGCGATCTAAAGTGAAATAAGTGATCAGAATTGTTAACATGTGTACTTGTGCTTGTTTAAACGTTAATCTGTTGGACAACAAACAAAGACCGGGGTTTTAATCTGGATGAATCGCTCAGTATCTGTGTGGAATGAAGAGCAAGGAGCGAGTTAACGCTCCTAACAAGGAAAATAATGTATAAACATGGGCAGTAAACGCATCATTCAGTGGGTGCATTGTTGTTTTCTATCATGAAAGGAACCAAACAGCCAAGTTTGACTTATTAATGTTTTGGCGATCGAATAACTTGCATCGACTTTGAAAGCTAGGTCGCCTTGTAGGGTTGCAATATGGCCGCCGTGTTACATGAATGTAGGATAAACTACTCCACGCTACATTTCTTTGAGTTACATAGGTAGAAACAGGAAGATATGTAAACTGAAAGTCATCTTCAGTTAGAATATGCCAACAGGATGCTAAAATTCACTTTTGTCTCTTCCTAATTATGTTCTAGGTAATTTTTGCATTTGCTTAAATGGCAGTGTTATTCAGTGTTAAATACACACGGGGCTAGATGGGTTGGTTTATCAGAGGTAAAATAAAGTTCCGCAATCTTTCACACAGATAAAGGATTCTGTTGAACACAGGTATTCTCTCCTGCTCTACGATTTTGTCAACTTTGCTATTTTTTGGCTGACATCCTTTGTTTTCAGAATTTCTTGACAAAAATTAACACTTCAATTGGAGCACACAGTTTGGGATGCAAGCATTGAGAAGTCAATTTATACAGTGCTATTGATTTATAAGCATGTGTATACATAGAAGTGGTAAGGAGTATGGATTTTATTGTCTCCATATTTTATCCAAAGTGGTCAAAAAAGTAAATGTTTACACTTTCTTAAACTAGCTTTGGTCTCCCACTCCCAAGAACGTTGTTGGATTCAACAAAAATGTTTACATTGATTGTCAAAATTTTTTGTTGTTGTGATGAAGTTACTGCCATTGAATTTTTTTAATTTGCACTAAAAATTGCATCTTAACCCCCTCCACCCCCCCCCCCCCCACCCCTTTAAACAAAATGTCAAAAAAATCCACACCAAAATTTAAAAATAGAAATTGACTCATGAAGTTTAAATATTAACAGATATATAAAAAGTTTAAATCTACATCTAATGATAAGTTATATAAGTGTTCAGTATTATCTATGAAACAGCAATTTTTCCATGAAATGCGATGCTTTTCAAATTTTGGTTTTAGTTTTTATGAATGCTGATTTTTAATTTTTACATACCATCTTTAGATATGGCATAAGATAGCTGTACTGTGTAATAGAATCATGTTCAATCATGTAGCCAAAATTGAATCGCTAGAACCATTAGTAAGAATAACTTTTAGTGATTCAGAAGATTTGATATAATGTTACGCTATCAAATCCTATTAGATATTAAGTATGTTCATTTAGTACAAAATACATTAATTTTTGGCTACAGTAAAGGGGAATAACTTTTTTGCAGGATAAGGTGCGTCATAAGAAATGTTAAGAATAGAATTGAACATAAATAATTACATATACCAATCAATTTCTCTTTGATACTGTTTATTTTACAATATGCTTTGTTAGTTGTACATAATGATATAAAGGTATATAATAGATATATTATTATATCAAAAATAACTAGCATCTCGTTGCAATGAGCAGATCTCCAGATCAAACTTGATTCTTTACTTTTCATTTCATCGACCCCTGGTTATTAGGTTTGACCTGGTTCTTGTTAATATAAAGTTACTGTTATAAAAAATTTATTTACATTCCACATTATTTTGTATGCAAAGTTTGTTTAAGCTATGTAGCATTCAAAACATCATAACACAGTTTGGGAGGTCAAAGGATGAAAAGAATGAGGTTTATTTTGATGTCACAAACATTCATGGTTGTGGCTGATACAATGGCTGCTCCTCCATTGATCTAAACATGCCACTACTACAGAATAAAAGAGACATTTTGAGAAATTAATCACATTTTTAGACAAGAAGTTAAACAAAGTAATTATAAAGCATTAAATTATTTTTTTTTAAAGATGTACAGGAGTCTTTGATTTATATGCAAAGGTGTGTACACATTTTGTAATGTGCTTATGTATGTTACTCAGTTACCATGCCCCGTTGCAGTTATATGACTACATCTTTCAATGAATAATAGTTTAATGCTTTAGGTATGTACATATTACAACATTATATCAAAAATCTAGATGATGATGAGTTGATGGGGGTGGATCTCTGTAACAAATGGAAGCAGAGTGTTGAGTTTGCATGAGATTAGGATCTTCTCCTGGCACCAAAATGTGATCCAGCCCCTAGGATCAAGTGAATAATGTAGTCAAAATAAGTGATTTTTGTACCAGTTCATTTTTAGATACAACTGAAAAAATGACAATAACAAACTGTCATCCATCTCAAAAATCCATAAAATGAAATACAAATTCAAGGCAAAGCAACACGGACCTCTAAAACGATGGAGGTAGGATCAGGTGGCTAGGAGGAGTGAGCATCCTCTACTGACCGGTCACACCCACCATGTGCTCTTTTGTTGTAATAAAAAAAAAAAAACCGCAAAAGTTGTAGACAATTAGGCGATTAATTATGATCTAACAATTAGTATGAAAAACGTCAGTCAGCATGCAACCCAGTAGAAGATTGTATTTACTGACAAGGTCGTTTTATCGACCATAGAACTTACGAAAAGATGACTTCAAACAGGACCGTTGATAGTCCTGTTTTATCAACTTGTTTGTCAGTAGCTTGCCTCGCCTTAGAAACTGTTCATACGAAGAGCATGCCCTTACTGAGAGACAAAAACACCATATGCAGGTGATGAAGGTATATTGCTACATAAGTAAGGAAAGTTGACTATAAAAAATTGAAGTCATCACGTTTATCACAAAGTTTTGTTGTCAGGTTACCATCAATGTCCATTTCCAGTAAAATATTTAAATATGAAACAGATGACGCAGACTCTGTGGTATCTTTTATTTCAAGTTCACTGGTATATATTGAGTCAACGTTAGTAACTATGGAAACAACAATTGTTAATGGATAATACGTCGTTGATATACCTGAATGTTGAGTTGAAGGCCACAGCAAGTGAATGTTAAATTGAAGGCCACAGCGAGTGATTTATTTTTTTCACGTACAAGTTTTTGAATAAATTCTACTTCATAAGAAAACAAAAATAGGTCTGCTAACAATGGGGCACAATTGGTACCCATGGGAATTCAAACTCTAAAATGCAAACTTTTTGGTGTGTACTAAATTATCAGTTTTGGAGAGTGGTGATACAAAGTAAAGAAAAACCACAATGTGGTGATCAGCAAAATTAAATGACACTGTAAAATTATAGATATTAAAACAAAAATGATGGTACTTAAAAAATGCCAGGAGGTGATCTGAAGCATGAATCTCCATCATTATAGAATTGATGAAGATCTTTTTGTCCAATGTTCTTATTAGATCATTCATTGGCATCCTTGACAGGAAAAACTTACATTTTTCAAGGCATAGAGTTGTGGCAGAACTTTGTAGGGGAGAACATGGCCCAGTGGTAGTAGATTCCAATCCTGGGCGCTGATTGTGTCCTGGTCCTGGACAGGGTATTTTATCCTGAAATAGATAGGTCAAATGACCATGTAGTAGATTTCATAGCCAAGCACTAGTCATATTTCAGAACTCGGAAGGCCTTAAATAGGAACAAAGCATGCTCAGCAGAGCAGGTGCTTGCAAGCACTCACTAAAATCCCTATACCTGCAACACTAATTTTTGGGAGAGCTAAAGAGCATCCGCTCTGGTGAACACGCCTCTGATTTACTCCCTTCAGCAGCCATTGTGATGTTTTCAACTCGGGATGTTTGCAAAGGTAACTAACCTCTCTTACACCTGACATGGAGATGGGGACTCTTTTGTCCTCAGATGAAGTTTGATAAGGGCAATCCCATTTCTTTGGATTTTTTTGAGGGGGGGGGGAGGGGGTCATGAAAATAGGTATATTTTTTGGGGCTCAAGTTGTGATCACTGAGGTAAAAAAGCTATGAAGTTTGACTCTAGAAGACTGAGAAATGAAGTGGTTGTTGTGGTTGGTTTAGGTACCAGAGAGTTGCTTTAGTCCTTCAGCGGTGATCATATACCTGGGTGTTTTATTCTTGATGTCAGTGCCTGCCTCTCTGTATGTACTGAATGTGTTTCAAGCTCATTTGGAGACCAACAGTTGCCGTTAGTTAGGAATGAGTAACATACCAGTTATCCACAAGAATGGTGGTAAATGTATGATTGAAAATTGCAATTAAGGCATAAAAAGTTCTTTCATATTTTTAAACTGTCTACCATCACTTCTAGCCTTTTGACCTTTGATGTTACACAGTTGTAGAGTGTACATGAAATCAGAAATCTGCCCTTATCTGATGAAATGGTCTACAAAAGGAGAAATCGGTGTGACATTGAGCAACCTCCTGCCCTCAAGCAAAGTCTCAGATTTTGAGAGGGAGTCAACATGGACCATTGGTGTATTGACAGCAAAAAATGAACCACTAGCTTTATATTATATGCAAGAGGTGCATGAATACGCATGTTCTAGGCCGGTAGAAGAAGTCTGGATCAATAGAGAGTGTGTGTATATACCAGTCCTAGTCATTTAAACCTACAGTATCTGTACACAGGAGCCAAGTGATTGATAGATTAATTACCTGAGAAATTGTCGCCCCCTTATTAGGAGGACCCCGTATGGGTTTCTTCATGTATGCTCTTTCATTATCTGTAGTTTGTACACATCAAAATGTCCTAGAATTCTTAACAAAAAAGTTTGTCCGAAAGTCATTTCTTGAGTGACAGTTTTTCTGTCTATTTCCTGAGGATGAGTACAGATTGTGTATCATATGCTTGCTGTTATGCTTGAACAGATGCCTCAGCGTAATTTGAGTGTGTATATGAGGTCTTTGTTGTACAGATTATTCATGAATATTCATCAGTTGTGACTAATTTACAACACTTTAGTTTAAGAGATGTGCATAGATTTCAGAATTTGCATCCATGCATTTAATAATTTTCATAGTAGTTGAACCCTCCATGCACAGATAGGGAAGCCATTCTATACAGTTTCGTAAGGACCATTGATTATATTAGCTTGCAGATGATTTCTTTGTGAGATCAGTCTTGAATGCTGATAGTTTAGAGGGACAGACAGACAGGGTCGGTGAAGTAAGCTCAGGGTATCAGGTACTTGAGGAGAATTGTGATGTGAACAGACTTTGTTTTCTGTCACTGTAGTGTTATGTAAGAAAGTACCTTGGTAGTTCAATACCAGTTGTTTTTTGTGTAGATATGAAGACGTTAAGAAGGTTTTGAATAGATATATATTGCTTATATAGAAGAAGTTAATATTTACATGAAAGACAGACAAAAACAATGTGCTTTATGGGAGGGTCACTATAACTGCAAAGTTTGTAGAGAGACAGCCAAACAGATAGGCATACATGTACAATGGACTAGGTTTTTTGCTCCCAAAATGTTGACCTATTTTAAGGACAGTGTTTTGATATTTGTTTTATATTTTCTTTTACCCCAAATTTGTCATTTTTTTCCCATTTTCATACAGTTTTTTGTCAGGCATTTAGTACATGTAGTACCATAGATTTTGTCTTTGAGTTGAGGGGACTGCCTTTTGTCACATGAACATTAGAGCCCAGGACTCCATGGGAAGGGAAGCAGGCCAGATGACTCTTCCACTCATCATGAAGAGGCTCCAAACATCAGGAACTGCATGGAAATGTGAAATACCAGTAGCTCTCATATTTCTATAACTTCATTTCACCTAGTTGTTAAAACTGAGCTTGATCAACCATCGCCACTGAAGGGATTTAAATGTTTAAGTATGAACTCCCTCCATTCTTTGTCACTGATCTGTTTATCCTGGAATCATTTGACCCAGAAAGTTCAAAACTGTGTCAAACCACTGTACACATGTGTAAGTCCAATTGGACACTATGGTTCTATGGATGTACAGTATGTTTATTAATTATTTAACCACACACACATATGGATTCCAGGCATGACCTCACCGGTAATTGACCCCTGGTTATTCACAGAGCACACCTACGTCTCTGTACTGTGAGTGACAGTCAGAGGAGGCAGTAGCAGTAACAGTTCCCAGTCAGGAAATCGGATTTATTACGTACAAGGACAGTCTCGTATAATCTTTAATCTGGTATATATAAATTGATGTACGGCACATGTATGATGAAAAATTCAATCTCTTGCCATCTGTATCAAGTAAATGCACCACCAGTTACTTCAGTACTATCACCGTAGGGATTTCTCAATAATAAGCTTCCCTTGTGAAGCCAGTATTATATTTAGTACATCATGAGAACACAAGGTTACCATTTCAGTGAGGTCTTCATGAAGGCCTGGCAACTCTCTGCTAACTTCCTGGGTGGAACTGCTGAGACAGTTCATATTGAATATTGACATGAGTGTTACAGCCTGGCACGTATATTTATGAAAATTTTTAAAATGGACTGAAATATTATCTGGTCTCTTTACCTTGTTATTTTGAATGAGGTAATTTTTTATTTATGAAGTGTTTATATTTTATCTGTAGATCCTTCTTTATATGCCCTTTAATTTCTTCATTGTACATGTACATATTTTATCAATATACAGACTATTATTATATATTGTTTTGAGGAAGGATGATCCTACTGAAGACAAGAGAAAAGTTCGTCTTTAAATTTTTCAGGCAAGATTCAGACTTGGAACACAAGTTGAATTCCAGTTAACTTCCCTTGTTATAGAATCTACATGGAAGTATTATGTCCTGTTAGTGGAATTCTTGTTGAATGTTGCTGATTGAGTTGGGGAAATATCACTGTGAAGTATTCATGTCACATGAAGAGTGCTAATGCATTTTCCTGAACATCTAAGTAGGAATTTTAATAATTTTTTTTAGTTTCTTGAAATTGAACCTTAATGTTGAATTTTGAATGATTGTTTTACATTTACACTAGTTGGAATTAAGACTGACATTGATGATCACTGGAATCATGCTTAAAGTTCAGGGTGGGGTTGGAAGGTTTCATGTATGTGTGGCCGAGAGGGGTTGGGTGCATATTATTAGAGATCGGACTGTTATATTAATTTCCAGAGTAGCTGATTTTCTGTTGAGAGTTAATAAATAGTATGTCATAATTTTTAATACAATCGACCCACCCATTCTGATTTCCTGAAGTCATTGAGTTGACTTTGGGTGAGGAGTACCATGATTTGATCCACTACTAATGGCCTTTTTTCTGCTTGTAGGATGAGATGACCGATAGTCATGGTGTATGGAAACATTCCTGACCACATCAAGGCACCTGAGGGTATTGAACTCAAACCCTCAAAGGTTGACCGTCGAATAACTGGTGAGTATCTCGATCATACAGCACCATATACTGAACACATCATACTGGTTCATACTGACCAATACACACTGGGTATTTGTGTGGATATAATTGTTTATATACTCACTGCAGCAGCACCTTATATCTGTCCGTACAATGTCTATATACCTGTACATACATTACAAACATCATTAGGGTTTATTTAAAGAATGAAATACTTTTCTTCGTTGATTCATGCTGGTATTAGAGTAGTGACATTGCAGAAAAAATACATGACCTGCATTTTTACATATATAAGCATACATCTTGTCTCTCTCTAGGTGCCTGGTGCACAGCAGATGTTAAGCAAGGGTCGTTGTTTGGTCCATTCAAAGGAGAAATCGTCAAAGAAAATGAAAGAAAGAAGATTGATTTTAGATATGCTTGGGAGGTCAGTAGTTCATAATTTAGTTGCATCATATTTTTGATATAAATATTTTGATAAAAAGTTTTTAAAAGTTTTTAAAGAAATCTTTAAAAAACATCAGGAAGTGGTTTATTTTTTCAGTAGATACTGGTAATACACATGTATAATTAAAAACATACTAATTAACATATACACATTGGCACTTAAGGGATTATATAACAATATGAAGATTTTGTCTTACAGATCTTCACTAAATTAAATGTGCATAATGATTCTGAAAAAAGATTGAATGTGTTAGTTTTGTTCTTACAACATCTACTGTTACAACAGGTGTATGACTTGGAGACGAGTGAACTCATCCACATTATAAACGCCACAGACCCGATCAATGGAGACTGGACACGCTATGTCAACTGTGCCCGTTACCTGGAGGAACAGAACCTGGTGTCTGTCCAGGAGGGCACCCAGGTCTTCTACAAGGCTATCAGGGTAAGTGTCCAGTGTAATGTATGGATATCTGGTCAGTTCTATACTCAGACCTATCATCAGGGTGAGTTGTTGTCCATTGTAATGTAAGGATATCTGGTCAGTTCTATACTCAGACCTATCATCAGGGTGAGTTCTTGTCCAGTGTAATGTAAGGATATCTAGTCAGTTTTATACTCGGGCCTATCATCAGGGTGAGATCTTGTCCAGTGTAATGTAAGGATATCTAGTCAGTTCTATACTCGGGCCTATCATCAGGGTGAGTTCTTGTCCAGTGTAATGTAAGGATATCTAGTCAGTTCTATACTCAGACCTTTCATCAGGGTGAGATCTTGTCTAGTGTAATGTTAGGATATCTGGTCAGTTCTATACTCAGTCATATCATAATAGTGAGTTGTTGTATTGTGTAATGTAAGGATATCTGGTCAGTTCTAAACTCAGACCTATCATAAGGGTGAGAAAATTTGCTGGGACCAATTAGTATGGTTCATAATTCATTATTATTTAATAATGTCAAGTATTTTTCAAGCCTTCTTTCCAAGGTTCAATTCAATGTCATCATAGTTTCATTTCTGTAAAATTATTTTGCACCAAGTAAAATAAAAGTAAAAGAATTTGTTATCAAATTATTGAACATAGAAGTTTTCATTTCTATTTTGAGTTCTCTTAGAAAATACCACTAGCTGTATTAGGAAGTGTTTTGTCTATTTCACAGGATATACCATCAGGGGAAGAATTGCTGACCTGGTTTGAGAGAAGTAAAATCAAACGGAATGGTAGTGGAGACAAAAATGAGGAGAAGCCCATCAAAGGAAAAGGTGAGAGGGAAATTATTAGATTTAAGGTTCTCTGATCCCCAGCCTCAAAGTATTTTTTTCATAATAAAAATCTTATTTGTCCTTCAAACTTTTTTAATAAAATAAACAACAATTTTAAGTTGGTATCCCTGCATTTTACAAAGTTATTGCGAATTCGCCCAAGACTGATATAATAGAACAAATATACAAATTAAGATTAAAATAAAAAAGTTTTACCGGTGTATCGATGGCTCGAACCCCTTTACCTACGTGTATGTGTAGAAGATTTTCATGGTTCCACTAAACCAAGCATTTCATTGAATAACTGATCGTAATACTAACTTTAGAAGACTTATTACATCTGTTTATAAAAAAGGCAGATATATGGTATGAATAAAAAAGTTACAGATAATTTAGAGTCATGGAACATGGCTGTCTAATACCCAGTAATATTCAGTATCCATGATAACCAATATCCACACAGCATTTCTTTTGCATGTTGAAACTTTTTAAAAAAAATTGTTATCAATATAAACCTGCTGTAACAAGAAAATAATTCTATAATATCTATTCAAGGTACGCCTAGTCCTAAAAAGAAAAAGACAAAAAGATCTCGCTCAGACTCGAGCCTCGGATTGGGAGAAAATGTTACTATTGGCGAGAAGCGACAGCGCAAGAAAAAGAAGATGTTTGGAGAGGTGGAAGAAGTGTCGCTAGCAGAACTCATTCCAAAGAAGCGAACAAAGCGAAGTGTGGATTCTAAGGAGTCTTCGACAGATGATCCGTCGACTGAAGCCATCACTACACAGATCTTCAATAGCCTGGATGTGGACACCATCAAGGTCTACAGTAACAGCACGTCTCAGACCGGCTCTCTGTTCCTGGAGGACAAGAGGAAGATGAAGGAGATTGAGGAAGACTGGAGGTACCCCCCTAGGTGGCGGGAGTATCAGTTTGGATTCCTGAATCGCATCACAACCAGTGTAAACAATCGACGCATGTACAAGTGTAATATATGCGGGGGATTGTATCGGCACAAGTTCAGTCTTAAAAGGCACTACTTACGCAATCACATAAACTGTCAGTATCTCAGTAAAGCTGCTGTCACAAACTGTATGATCTCGGTGTCCACGCAGTATCTTTCAATGGTGGAAGAAAATGGAGAGGAAATGGTGAACAGGATACAGAGTCTGATTTTTAACAGTACAAATGATAGTGACACAAATCCAAACTATAAATCTGATGATGCAAACAACGATACAAACGAAGACGAAGGGCTCAACGACACAGCCAGCAATGCTGAGGAAACTCTGGAAGAGTCTGCATCTGACATTAATCCCGATGAAAAGTATTCTGAAACGGGCCTGTTCCCAGGCTTATACCGCTGTAATGCATGCAACAGGTTGTATGACAAGGCGCCCGAGCTCGCGGACCACTTAAAAGAACACTCTGAAGTTCCTGATTCCAAAACCTTCGCCTGTGGTCTTTGTAACATGACATTCAAGTTCAAAATGAACCTTGTGCGGCATCAACTCGTCCACGAAGGGAAAACCTCTGGCAGTGGTTCTCTGGGAACCAGTAAAGAGAAAGTAAAGATAGAACCAGTCAATGACAGTGGGGATCCTAACCGGCCTTTCATGTGCTCCCAGTGTCCAATGAAGTTCAAGTATGCCACCAATTTGGACAAGCATGAAATTGTGCATTCAGGTTTGTATACTAAATGTTATGAAGTTAAGAATATTATCTGCAAATTGAATATGTAATGAAATTTGAAACAATTATTGACTGTTGAGTAAGGAGACATCACAAAAGGATCAAGCTCCACCTGAGACATGGAACTTTGTCAAGTCTCTTTACTGAACAATTCAACAATTTTCTATCATAAAATATTTTTGAAGTATTAAGTTTGTAATGTTGCTGAATTATAATTTAGTATAAATAACAACGCTGATATTGAATAATTATTGAGAAATTGCTTACCATACCTGTTTAAAAACCAATTTTATCTCTAATGTTTTCATGTTTATTTGCAGATGATCGTCCATGCAAGTGCACAGTTTGTGACAAATCATTTCCTTCCATGACCAACCTGAAGAAGCACATGAACATCCACACTGGCTGTAAGGTGCCCTGTAGGTACTGCGAGGCGGTCTTCTCCCATGTAGGGGCCCTCAGGAAGCACATCCGACTCCTCCATCCCACCATTCATCGGGAGCGACTACTTAAACTGTTGGAGAGGCAGGGAAAGTTAGGCACCAAGGCTCACAAATATTTGGATAATAGTTACGAAAATGAGAACAGTAAGTCATCCGAGCATGGAAGCACCTACACCAGTTCCAATGAGGGTGAAAAAGAGATCAAACCCAAAAAGGAAAAGAGGACAAAGACAAGGATTGAGGATGGAATTGATTCCAGATTCAAATTTTCTTGCACAATTTGTAAAAAGAGATTCACAGAGTATGTGAACATGTGTCGACATCGCCGCATGGCACATGAAACTCCAGACGATGAAAACAACAGCAATGCCAACTCAGAAGGAAGCTCTGAGTCAGCTAACATTGTGGTGGAGAATCCAGAAGCAATCGCAGCCTTCTTTGCTAATGTGGCCTACAACATCGCAGAGAACTTGACCTGTTACTTAGACGGGGGTCAGGAAGCAATAGAGGCCTACAGTAAGAGAGAAGATGAAGAAGTGGATGTTGAAAATACAGATGAAGACAAAAAAGTGGAAGAACCTCATAACATTGCCTTGCACCAGTACAACTTTCCTCACAGCTACAACCCTCGTCTGCTCCAGGAGAACTTTGAGTATTGTCCTTTGGATCCTTCAGAACTGATGAAGAAGTATGAGAAAGAGGTGCCAAGTTATTTTGATGTGAACATTGATGAGAATTCTCTGGATGATCGTGGACCTGCACTCTGTACACGCAGAAGGAACTCAAAGGACAACAAGGATGACAGCAGGGACAGTATCTGGGGAAACAGGTTTGATGGCAGTTTTACAAACTCACCTGCCAAATCTGAAAGGAGCCAATCGCCAATGTTGAAGATTGCATCTGTTTACTCTGGGAAGGAAGCAGCAATGTTGATCCCAGGGACACCAAAGAAGGGTGCACCTACTGAGGAGGGGGGCAAGGACTCCAAGGTCATTACTATTGACCCATTGGTGACACAAAATTCCAGCACAGAAAAAGAGAATGAATCTGAAAAAGGATCTGATAAGGATGAAGAACAGAAAAGTGTTGTAGTTACACAGGGGGAAAGGAACACTGAAAATAAAGTAGAGAAAAATGGAGCAGATAACAAACAGACCTCTGAACTCTCGCAGGAACAAACTGATGAGGAAACATCAACGACAAAGAATGCTGAAAATAAATCAGAAGAAAGTGAAGAGGAAAGTAAAACAACAGAGTCCTCAGAAAGCAAGGTTACACCAGAAAAAATGGAGAGTCAGGACCTGGGAAATGGTAATAGCAGTCCAGGAGACATCAATGGAAACAGGAAGCAAGTTATGGTCGATTCCCAGGAATCTGATAAGCAGGGTCAGTCTGAAAACCCTGAACCAGATCCCAAGGAGAGGGAGGAGAGTGAACACACTCCCAGGAAACATATCTTTAAGATCATGGAGTACAGTAAACTGAAAAAAGGAGGTCTAACAGTGATACGCCACGGTGAACTAGAAGAAGGGAGGAACAAGAGTGCAGAAGTGAAAAAAGATAAGACTGTTGAATCCAAAACCTCTGTCAGCAGTGATTCATCAAACACAGTGCCATGTGACAAGGCTGCCTTGAATTCTGAGAACAAGTTGCAGATAAATGATATGTCCAGCGATGACAGTAACTCGGGGATTCTGCTGGTAGACTTGTTCACAGACTCGGACTCTGAACAGGCAAATAAGGATCACGAGCTGATGCTGCAGGGTCTTGATTTGGCCAGAGGAGCAAAGGACAAAATGGAGAAGAAAGCCAGGTCCTCCAGTGTAGGGAACTCTCCTCAGAGGAGCCCATTGTATAACTATGAGACCATCATGTTTGGAAAGCTGGGAGATACAGCGTATGTCTGCTCAGTGTGTAAGCGACATTATCCAGACTTTGACAGGTTGATTCGTCATCAGTGGAAGAAGCATCCTTCCATTTACTGTGATTTCATGGAGGTTGAACAAGGCCATGAGATCGAGAGTCTGTATTACTCCAAGCCCTGTCATAGAGGGCTCCTGGGGTCGTCAGGGAAGGCCCTGGAGAGAGCCATCAACAAACCATCCTACACATGTACCCGGTGTAGAGGCTCGTTCAAGAGTGTAGACCGGCTCAGAGTCCACATCATTAACTGTGCCACTCCTCAACCCTCTCCCAAAAAGAAGAAATCTTACTACAAACGCAAAACGCCAATAAAGACAGAGAATGGGGAGATAGAAAGTCCATCCAAACTGGCCAGTCAAGTTAATTTGAAAGAGCTCAACTCTAGAATGAAAGAGTTTTCTTCCAAACCAGACAAAAAAGCAGACAGTGTAGTACGAGAGAATTCATTAATGGAGCAAGAGGAGAAGTTTTCAGCTGGAGGCAAAGTTAATGAAAGACCAAAAACACCTACACAAAAAGTGGTTAATGAGAAGAGAGTGTCGACAGAGAACACCCCTGAAAAGACAGAAGCAAAAGCAGAAGAGAAAGATGACACAAAACAAAGTGAGCAGAAAACAACTAAATCTCCATCCAGTAAAGCAGGTAGCAAAAGAATCATGGTTGAAAAGAAAATACCAAGCCCTGTCAAAGAAAATAGATTGTCTGGAGGGAAAAGTAAAGAAACAGCAGGCAAAAAACCAGTTCAAAGAAAGTCACCAGTAAAACTCAAAAGTGAGCAAAGTAAGGCAGGAAAAATGGCCGACAGTGCTCAGCAGAAAAGAATGAGGAGAGGTCGCGACATTGTGATCTACAATCCCAGAAATCACATCAGGCGAAGAGAGTTGTCAGAGGTGCTTGACAAGCAGCAGTGCAAAGGTTGCGGGGTCAAATTCAAGACCATCTCATTGTTGGAGAGACATGTGAAAAAATGTGATGAAAAGGACAAGTTCAAGGACATCAAAATGATTAAATCCAATGTAAATGAGGAATTTCATCAGAAACAGAGACATGTGTGTTTTTATTGTAATAAGGGCTTCATCTATCCCAAGTCTTTAATGAATCATTTCAAGGCTTTCTGTGTAGTGAAGAAAGAACGTGAGTCAAATGGTGGGTTGTCAGAAGAAGATAAATCTACTGAGGCCACAATGATGAAGCGACTCATCCAGCAAGAAGAAGATCGCAAAGTTACAAATGAAGAGTTCGATGACACAGACAGAAAAAAGGGAGGCTGGCCGCGTGGAAAGAAGAGAAAACACAGACGAAAGAATCACTCCTGGACAATAATCAAACAGCGGAAGTCTTCAAGCAATGGACAAGATATGTTGTCATCTGTGGGTGATTTTATTGAAGAGCAAGAGAAGGGAAACTCTGAGAATGAAGAAGATCAACAGCCAGTTTCTGAACAACCTTCAAACTCTGATGGAAATACAAAACAATCCATGACAGAGAAACCACAAAATATGCCTAGAACACCTCAAAAGCCAGGAATTAAGAAAGAATCTGTTACACCTCAAGCAGGTGACCTTGTTGAAGAATTAAACTCAGAACCTAAAGGAAAAAAGGGGAGAGTTCAGACTGGAAGAACTGATATCACAATGTCTGGTGCAGCTCCTAGGGGCAAGAGGAAAACTGAAGTGCTGACCAAACCTGAGGTCGGCACAGAGGACAAAACAAGTGTAACATCCTCCCCTGGAGAGGTGAAGAATGACGAGACACCGCTGCCAAGGAAACGAGGCCGGAAAAAAAATGTAAAGAATGGAAGTGAAGATTCACCAAAGAGCATGGAGGAAGAAGTGAACGCAAAGAAATCTAAAGTGGACGACGTATCAACAGCATCCAGTGTGGCACTAACTAGAGAGGCAAAAACAAAGAAGGCCAGAGGTGATAACTCAGCCAAGGACAATGCTCAAGTCACAGAGGGGAAGGCAAAAAAAGCCAAAGATGATACACCCCAAGATGAGGAAGGTTCATCGAAGGAAACATTGCAGAATCAATCTGGTAAAACAAAGAAAGGCAAGCTGTTGTTTACTAACCCTGACATGAAGTTTGTGACAATGAAGAACATAGTGAAGAAAAGTGGTAGTGGGGGTTCCCCGGTAAAGACTGCAGACAGGGAAGCAGATGAGGAGAGCGAGAAAGCCACGCCCAGTAAACTTACATTCCATATTTATGACTCTAATAGCTTCAAGAAAAGAAAAACTGTGGCTGCGGCTGGTCCCGGAGTGGAGAAAAAGTTTCACATAATGCAGCCAGGGGATTTCGCAGGGAAAAATAGTAATGAGGGAGAAAACAATAGCAAGGTAGGGGAGAAGGGGAGGAAAAGTGGGGATGGGAAAAAAGTAGCCCAGGGAGGGAGGGTGTCTGAAATGAAGGGGAGACAGGAAAAGGGTCAGGTTGCTAATAATGGGGGTCAGGTAGAATTAGAACCACAGGGGGATGTGGGTGAGGGCCTAGCAAAGAAATCCACTGGGTCCAATAAGATTAAAGGCGTTGTGAACAAAAAGCCTGATACGCTGCAATTCCATCAAGTGGACATGGCAGCTATGAAGAATAAGAAAGGAAGCCAAAGGCTGAAGAAGAAGTAAAACAACCCTGTGATGTGAGAAGCTGCAATATCCTTAATCTGACTGCTAGTAAAATGTGTTAACTCATGTTGAATCAGTTTAGGCGATTTTTTCTTGTATTTCCTCTATTTGATATGATTATACTTGTGTTCATTAACATTTTGGTGCTTTGTTTTAATTAATGTGTGATGTGTCTCTTAGAGAATCTGCATTGATATCATTACCATATCAAAAATGTTAACAGAAGGGGTACTGAATGTTTTAATGAATTGAAAATGAATAGCAAGCCTGCAAGAGTAGTCTTTCTTGTACTTTGGTAGGATTTTTTTTATTCCAATGTACCGTACCTATTTTTAAGGATGTTTTTGTTTCATAAAAAGAATGTTTACTAGCATTGAATGTTTATGAGGATAAATTTTATTACATTTCAATCAAACATTTTGCCTCATGGTATTAATTTGTTGTGGTGTAATTCTATAAAAATGTGTATATCTGTTGAGAGATGATTTTATTTTACTTGAAGAGTATGAAAATATTAAATGTGTAACATACAGTAAAGCAGATATAGTCTTGTCTTTTACTTAATATGTTAGAGTATGACTATGAAGGTAATCTGAGGGCTTGAAATGAAATGTTTACCTGTTACAATCATCATTTGAGACCTCCTCCTCATTTGACAAACAATCTCATTGAAGACTTAATAGTATAGAACTGTGGGATTAAGTTAGGACAAATTTTATTAATACATTATACAAAGAATGCCTTTATATACTGGTAATACTGTCATTGTTAAATTTTGATCAACGCCGTCATCTACTGGTCAAAAAGGACACTTTATATTAGGCATTGTCATGGTGATTAAACTTCAACCATGTATGATCATTATCATTAACTTCTCTTTCCTCCCAAGAAATATGAATGATCAAGTAATGTGGATTTTGACTTCTTTCATCAAGGTTAAAATCTCTAAGGACTGATACTGTTTAGAAATGAAGAGCAGGATTTAGAATTTGTTGTCATTCCTCACAAAAATGGTATTGAGGCCCTTTGCTTGTAGAGAAAGGAGAGGCCAAGTTTATTTCCTCTATACATGTATTTTATCCCCAGTTCAATATGCAATATAGATGAAATTCTATGATGTTAATATACTCTTTGAAAAATTGTTGGGTTTTTTTTACCCGTGATGCAAGTTAAAAAAAAAAGAACAAATTGCAAAACTACAATGACAAATTTTTGGAAGCTCCTGACTTATTTAGCTAGGATAAAGGGATAGATTTATGGCTTAATAACTTGATCCTAGAATTTAAAAAAAATAGACGGTCAATGTTTTTTGGGCGTTTTTTTTTTTTCAATTCAATACAGTAAATTAATGGAGAAAAGAAATGAGAAGAATGTCTTATCAAACTTATGCATCTTTAACTCACTACATGTATTTCTGATGGTAAGGGAAGTGATTTTTAAAATGAAAGAAAAATATCTGAGGTTGTCTGCCTTGCCCTTGTTTTTACTGATCTTGTGCTCGAACATCTGTGTTACCAGTCATCTATCTACAGCATATTATGTAGACTAATTTATTTATAAGATCTTTTGCTATGAATTAATGACAGAATCCAGGAATTTCATTTAAGAAAAATTCTTAGCCAATTTTACCAGATTTATGGAACAAATTTTACCAGGATTATTACTCAGTGGACAAGATATTACCTTTCACCAATACTTACCCTTTCATAGAGAAAAGGTACAATAGTGTTGTCTGTAATTATACATGAGAATAAAAAAATTAAGACAGTTTTTTTCTCAGTATTGCAAGTAAAAAGGGAAACATCAAAGCAATCTACTAATTCACTTAATCTCGTAAAAAGAGAGCTTACATGGTGTTTGTTTTAATTGGATTAAAAATATTGACATGGACAAGACAGAGCCAAGAATTTAAATCCACTTGTCAGTGGTCCCCTCTATTGATTGTCCACTCACTAGACGCCCCAGAGACTGTAACACCGTTATGTCATCAATTAATTCTGTAATCAGTATCACACCTCTGATCTCTTAACTGCTGTTTACTGTTAGCAATGGAGATTTCTTTTATTGAATTCTGTTAGGCTCCATTGTCTGGGCTCTGGGGATTCTCTTTGACACAGGTAAATGTCCATTTCTGGGGTTGAGTGAGGAATCCTGAGGTCCTCCTGGGAATGTCCGGGATCAGGTGCATCACACCTTTGGAGGAACATATCATTACCTGTGGTTTACTCTTCAGTTTCACTTACCTCAAGGATAACATATTTGACAATTATACATTTACACTGGACCAGCCTATAGACGGGTGATGCAGTTTGTTTGACTAGTCTGAAGTTTTGTACCGTGCATGTAATACCTGTTCCAAAAGATTGCTTACAGAATGGAGTTGTGTGAAATCAAATGCAGAGGGATATTTCTAGTGCAGTGATGGAGTTTGAATGAAGCTTCCTGAAGCATCAAAAAATGTGAGTAAACATATCACCTTATGAAGAAAATTTATTATTTTGCAAGCCTTTTATTAACTAAAAAAAGTAATACCCCGGTAAGTATTTTAACCTATTTTAAAAATAACTTTAATAATATTGGATGTAATTTAATACAAGTCCCAATATTTGATGTGAAAAATGTTTGTACTGTTAAATTGACTGGCTTTATATTACAGAAGTTGACTGAATAACTTGGTCACATGATTAATATAAGCACCAAACATAGAGGTATGAGAACAATACACTAAGCAATTCACTGATTCTAAACATGAGTATAGTGCTTTTAGAAGTTTTAGATAATTGATGCTTTTATCACTGAGAAACACCCACACCAACAAAAACCATCCTTTTGTCTTAGATTTTAAATTGATAGAGGACACTTTTTTTATGCACATGATGTATGATTTAAAAAAAAAATATTTCAAAGACAATAAATTGCTCAGAATTAATGAAGACACAAAGGTTAAGGATTTGTGTCCTTTTTTTCTGCAGCTAAATTTTTCATTTTGATTGAGGTAAATGGTATAAACAAAGACTATTTCCTCATTTGATGCTTGCATGAAGTGAAAATTATATTGTGTTATTAATAGGATTCTATACATTACCAGTGCCATCAAATTTTAATTGTATCTTTTTTGGTCGTTTTTCTTATCAATGTGTTTCATGGATAAAAGTTGCAGTCATTACATGTTAATTTTATCTGCAATGTTCCCATCATAAAATGTGTAAAACAAAGATATAAACATTTTATTGTTTATATCTTTCCTTCGAATATTCATATAAAGGGGTGAGAATGTGTGAAATGTTACATAACGTTCTGGAACAATGTTACGTTGATGGAAGAGCCAATACACATTTGGTCGCATTAAACAGCATTTAATTCAATAAGGAACTCTTATTACTGTAACATCTATTTGTATCGTGTCAGTGTCAAAAGAAATAAAAAATCCATGAATGTAAATTGAGGTATCCGGTTCATAATAGCCCATGTTCAATGAATCGGGATGCATGATAGATATGTATGGGCTTCATACTTAGTATACTTGGACATGAATTTCATGTTTAAGTATCAGTATGTAAGAGTTGACTGTGTCCTAATAATTGACCTTTTCCTGGTATCGAGGTATCGAAGGGTTGCTCCCATTTGCTTTTAATCTATTAAATTCAATTCTATAAAAATCTTTACGGTATAAAATTTGTAGTTTTCCTATTCCTAATGATGAAATGCATCTTTCCACCCGAGCGTTTATTGATACTCTTAGTATTTACTTTTTTATTTAAAAAAATGTGCTTGTCCCCATAGACCTTAATGCAATCTTCATTAATTAATTACTGCTTAGTTAATGATATTTTTGAAAATTTCTCGTGGTTAACCTTTTACTACTCTAAAATGCTTTGAATTGATACAAGAGTATTTAAAGAGTAAAAAAGATATTTATAATTCGGGTTTTGTTTTTATTTCTAACAATGGATGTTTTATGTAGCTAGGTAAGGACACAGCTTAAATAATGGAATTTGTATTAAAAATTTACAGATTTCTCCATAAATTGTCTGAATTTCAGAGATTTTAAGTTATGTGAAACCAGTATACAGTTTTTTTTACATTTCTTTGTGTTTCCTTGTAAATGCCAGTATGCAATCTAATACATTTCTTTTTGATTCTGTATAAGCATGTTCAAAAGCTCAGACTCTTGTAGATTTTTTTTGTATAAAAATTGGATGAATGACAGGTTTGTTGTGATTTTGTTTCATGGAGTAGTTCTGCACACATCCGCCTGCCATTCTCTTGTGTTTTTGCACCTCTGTAGTCCATGAGCAATGCACAAAGAATGGAGTTGAAGTCTGTTGTTCCATTTTAAGAGCTTCATCATATTTTTTTTAGGTGATTAAGTCAATGAGTTTATAGCGTTTACATGTAAGAGGGATGGGGTGTAAGAACTTGGGGTCAGGGGAACAAGTATCCCCCTCGGAGGAGTAGGAACAACAGCGCCTGTGAATTACGGAGCTAAGGAGGTGATGAAATCGGTTGGCTTAGCAGATGCTGTGGAAGTCAATGCCTGGAGTTAATACATACATGTTGTTTGAGACTTTGAATGAAGTTTCAGTAGTTTATTAGTGACCAGTTTCTGATACAAGACTTATGTTCTTCTGGAAGTAATAAAAAATTGTTGATTCTTGGAAGAAGTGCAGTTCGTTCAGGCCAGAAAACCATTTGTTTACAAGACACAAGTAAGAAACCAGTTACCTTTCGGTGTTATGAAATATTTCTCATTCATCTTGGTATACATTTTATTCAGTTGTACATTGTATTAGGATACTAAAATATTGAGTTAAATTAAGAAAGAAAGGAATATTGAGTACGGTACTTTGGTATAAGTGTGATTCAACTTGATCATAATGCAAGACTTTGATACAAAGAAGTGGATCTTTATTTAATAATTCAATCATCGCTAAGGATTGGCTTCAGAGATAACGTCTGAGAAGTAGTTACATTCTTTATGTAACAATTAGATTAAAATTTTTCATCTGGCTTTGATTTTATTAAACTGAACAAAGAACAGTAAACAGTGACCCATGGGAATGACCGGCAGTGATAAGGGGAGAGAACTCGGAAGCTGAATTTTCCTGTCTAGATATCTGTAGATAATATTAATTTGCCTTAATCACCCTCCATCCTGTGGAAGATTGCTTTGTGATTCTTGTCTTCCTCCACTATTTCATCTCTGCAGATATTCAGCCTCAGAATTGCTATTTCAAAGAGTTTTAATAATTCAATGTTAACGTTTGTGAAATGAATAGCCTTTTTTTTTCTCCTTTTTATAACAGACTTTGTTCAGAGCAATGATTCATTGCGAAGGATTAATGACAGAATTAAAATCCCTTTGGATGTTAAAAGTCCTTGTTGTTACTAGATAGATTTTGAGATCATTTTTCAGGTAATTATGCTTTGGAACTCAAAATGGTAATACTTTGTAAGTTTTTCAATGAGTAAAGTGGGCCAGGTTCTTGTCAATTTCATAATGAAATAAATGTAAAAATAATCACAGTGAAGTATGCCATTGAAATGCCTTTTTAACACTCTCAAAAAAGTTAATATAATTTATGCTTTATGATTGAAATTTTTGCAAATTGACACATCAATATCAGGTAGACACAAAAGGGTGGTATCGAGTTCCTCAAGTAATACACAGATTGGGCGGTTAAATGTTTGGACTGTGTTACCCAATGTCTACAAACTATCATTTTATCATAATACTTAGGACTGGCATGTTTCCTTACAAGGGGAATTATCAATACCCGAGGAATGCGAGGCAATGCTCTATGACTTCTCCACTGTCATTCTCTTGGTGACAACCCATGCATGCAATGAATTGTGGGGGATTTTGTTTCTGGGATATATCAGTGGATGATTCTATAGAGGATGCTGATCCAATCCTCTCCAGATCCTTGGTATGTAGCTGATTGATAGTCGGATTCTTCTCCTTGTTTTCTGGCATCCAATGTAAACATCCGCTAAATTTAATCTTCTATTCGCAATTGGAATCCGTGAGATATCAAGGTGCTGATTTCAGTTTCAATTCCATGTTTTCTGCTGAAGGACTGAATCTTAGGGATATCATTGGGGATTGTTCCTCTGTTCTGTGTACCTTAATCTATCCTCCCTTTGGTA
The DNA here is from genome assembly GCF_963853765.1 of Magallana gigas. NCBI lineage: Eukaryota > Metazoa > Mollusca > Bivalvia > Ostreida > Ostreidae > Magallana > Magallana gigas. The sequence continues at coordinate 55,028,939 of NC_088855.1, read as the reverse complement.
TGTTATCAATTTCTGACATACTGGATGAATTAAGTTCTGTACAATAAAATTGAAAAATTGACTTCAGCTGTTAAATTGGGGAAACATTTTTCCAGAACTCAGAAATTTATAAAAATATCTACACTGCTCAGACAAAGTAAACCTCAGTACAGCAAGAAGCTAAGGATGAGGCTGTGTTGTGCTACCTGTTTGTGGAATATTGCAATTGTAAAGACTGATTTTTGAGATTAGAAGAGACAGCTGATGACTCCATTCATTGAGTGCCGTAAATAAACCTTCGCACTCGTCTTACTTCCCGAATTTTTATTTTCTACATTTTTAGCATTTATATGTAGGTTAAACTCTTAAAAAATATTTTTGTACACATATATTAAGTACTTATGATTATATTCAACTTAAAACAAATCCATAGTTACTGGGCAACAGAGAGACTCTTTGCTCTCTTCAGTTAAAATATACATAATGACATTGGTTGACCTTGAAATTCAATAAAAAGACTGACTCTTGATGATATTTTACTCCAGGTGTCTTTGTTACCCATTATTTCTTCCATTGTTAACAAGTACATATATATGAGTTATGAAAAATAGAAGTCTTTCCTCAGAAGTCTTTCTGCAGAAATATTGTTGATAAGTTATCATAAATTACAAAGTGGGACTTCTGATTTTCAGGACAGCTCAGTCTGGCACTTTTTTAGACAGTAAGTAAATGTAGCAAAGAAAACAAACAAATAAACTTTAAAGTTACAAGACTGTTTAAATAGAATATGCTTTTCCCCAGAGTTTCTTTGTTCTGATTTTTTGTTTTTCAAAAATATAACACATCGTATGAGTTAAAGGCTGTGGTTTTCTCCTCTAGTTGCTCTTATTCTGTTTGCATCATAATGGTAATGGCCAGGTTAAAGAACGGAATAATTGGAGTGAAGTCATTAAAACCTTTCTCAGGATACTTCAGTGGTGCTCCTCATCTCCTGGGTGGAAAGGTTTCCATGGAAACAAGTGGAATCCTTCAGTATGTCCCAGCTGAGCTTGGGGGACATATAATGTTTTTTCTATCAATAAAAACGGCAGTGGGGGAAATAATGTTTTTGTATCAATAAAGCTGGCAGAGGGGGAAAAAGGCAATAGGAGTAGCATGTTGTGAATGATTAGTCAATCGTAAAGTAACGAAAACTGATAGGTTTATGTCTTGCTAATTCGCTGATGGAAGCCTGTTTTTGTTCATACAGTTAATTATTAAATTCCCTTTTTATACTTCAGCTGGTGAAGCAGAGAGTTGGAGTTTGTGTAGCACTGTAGCTGTGTTAAGGTAGGTGAGAGTCTGAAAGGAACGGAAGGACCAAACCAACAACCGTGTTGTAAATTTACTGTAAATGCATCAAAATTTACAGAATCTTTATTGTGTTTTTTTTAATTCAAAGCCTTGAAGGAATTATGAGTGGTCTTTTGATATTTCAGGTGGTGATGAGTTATTCCTTTTTGACTCGGTCCAATTCATCCATGATGAAGGAATCATACAGCTCAGAGAAATACCGCTTCACCGCGGAGTACCAGTCTGTGTACAGCTATAGTTACCATGACAACGGTCCACGGACGTATCCGGACCAGTCGCCTTACTGGAACCAGTACGACAGCCTCTCTCTGGGCAGTGACCTTCACTACAACAGTCTGGGTCAGGGGTACCAGTCTGACTGTCTACCACCCTGTAACGAGGAGGAAGAACTCTCCACTTCAACACGCTGTAAGTATTTGGACAGAAAATGTGAAAATTAAATCGAAGTTACCAAGTGACAATTTCATAACATTTTGAATATTCAATTTCAAGTTATTTATAATGTTAGAATCTTTATCAGATATTACGTGTATCTGTATATTAAATCATGAATCATATAAATTTGTAAATGATGTGTATCATTTTTAATGATGATATGCCTGATATTAATTAGGACAAATATATGGGTCAAGGTCATGTATTTTTAACTGAGGTGGAATATAAAATGGCATTTGGAATATAAATTTTTTCCCTCCCCTGAACAAGAAAAGTACTGGTAGTAAAGTGAGAAATAACTTACATGCTACTAGGCTATGACCTGGAATACTCAACTATTATGCTGTTTAAGAGGTCTGTAGGGCATACACATTGGAGTATGTTATAATAACGGCAGTGTGGACTAATGAATGCTGGGATTGTTGATCGTCCATTGAAGTTGATGCGATCTAAGAGGCTGTGGTGTGGGGACAGGAAGACAAACATAACGAGGCAGGAAAGCGTCATCTCCCAGCTATCCTCATCCTCCATACACAGGCCAGGAAGGAATTTCCAAGGGGCACCCTAGGGGGACTTCAAAAGATCACCATGTATAATCTGACTGCAAAGTCAACACACATTGGTTAATTTGGCTTTCTGACTGGGGCACATATTGTCCTATTATTATCAGAGAATTATTTCAGTCGCGTACATTTCATCTGAATGTTAATGTAAATAATGTTAGTTTCAATTATTTTTGTTGAATGTATTAGATGTATGGGTATTACTTCCAATTGTGCAAAATTACCATTATTAAAGTTTAAATTCATAAAGTCGAAATATAAGTATAGAATTGAATGAGAAAATTGATTATAAATGACAATCTGCGACGTTCTCAAGCTCTTAGAATTTTTTACGGACATGCAATTTCTAGAATTCTCATTTGAAGTTTTTTTTAAAAATTAATCTTTCTTCACTCAAAATTTCCTGATATAAATGTTTTGGCCTTCCAAATTTCAGACTTTGAATACACAACAAATTACAGCACAAAACACATGAAACTGTAGATGAAATCGTAATGCCTAAATTTAGTCCAAAATTTGATCATTAATTGTGCCACCAGGAACCCAAAATTTCTAATAAGGGAAAACGACTAGAAAATTATCACAAAACATGCTCAAATCTAAAAAAAAAAGCAAACTCAGAGTTTCTGTATTGATAATAATGCAGTTTTTACAAATTTTTAATATATTACATTTAAAAGCTTTACTTTTTTCATTAAGTTTAATGAATTATCTTTTTAAGGTGGATATTCATATATGAAACTATTTATGCATTTTACTAGGGCTTAAACATGAACAAATTATTTTGGCATTAATGCATTTATATTTATGCAACACAAACATGTTAGATTTTCCCGTTCATGGCCTCATTAAATTTCTGTCAGATGTAAATGTTTTGTACATTTTATACATACATATGTATATATAGGGTACTTGTGGGAACATAATCTGAATTCTGATTCAGGTTCACCAGTAATGGGAAGGTTTGATATGTTGCAATAGATACAGATGAGTAGATGACATATTATTCAGTCTAGATTTGGATTTTAAGTTAATCATGGACATAAGGAGAAGCAAAAAGCTATTCCATTCAGGTAATACATAGCGTTTGATGCATGTATTTAGGTGTGGAAGTTTTGTTACCAGTACATGTATATCCTTTTTCCCTATCTCAACTATGGACAACTGATTCCTTGCCCATGATTGTTACAATGATATTTAAGATTTTAGTTGTTTAGTTGGATGTGTTGGATGTTTTATAATTACCACAATAGTGCAATAGAGATCTCATTACATCTGTCTTACAAATGAATCATCTCAGTGCAGTTCTTTCATGAAAATTGTCACATGCAGAAATGAGAATACAACCACACCAAGTCTCAGTCGGATTGTCGGCCATTCTGTTAAATTTGAAATTCCGTCTATTGTTTGAGTTATGTGAATCCTAATAGCAGAATAAGTGTAAGGTAGAAAAGGTAAATATGGTTAATGAAAATGAATGTATTGATGCTATCATTAAAATGAAAGGGGACGGGTTGATGAGACAAAACCATGGTCTGTTTGAACAATCATCCACCTAAATATATTCACATCTACTCAGGATTTTCCCCTTGTAAGAAATCTGTGTCCATACTGCTTCTGACAAAACTGAAACAAGATTTAACCAGTATACAGAGCCTATTGTTAGTGTATGTCTAGGATCTTTATTTTTTCTTAAGTATACCAAGCAATTGAAATTTTTACTACTATAAATTCCTGATTAAATGTAAAAAAATAAACATTTGTGTACTGTAAATTCCTTATTAAACGCAAGGAATTAATATCCGCGTAAAATCGCGAGAAGCCCGTCTCGCGAATTCTAAAATCTCGCTTTTAATAATTTTGGGACACATGTAAACTACATGAAACTATGATAAAATTTCGGCATTCGGGATTTTATGTTCTGGCGATTTGATGGTAAATCATTGAATTGCGAAATTAAGTACTCGTGTAAAATAAGGAATCTACAGTAAAACCTCAATGTGCAACCATTGCAGATTTTAAATTCTTTCTTTGATTTTTGGGGGGAATTCTTAATGACTGGTATATGAAATTGTAATAAAAAATTGGCATGCAATTTTATATTTTTGCAGTTTGATACATAGTGTCAGAATTAATAAATTAGGTACTCATATAAAATAAGGAATAGATTTTTTCCAGGGTCTATAAATAAGGAATCATTGAAAATGGTGCTTGACAGGTTTAAGGTTTGAAATCATCTGGATGATTGGTAAAAAATCAGTATCATGCCTATGATCAAAGGTTCAGGGGAATGGTTTTAGAACACTGTTGATGTTAACATGTATTACATTGGTGTTGGTTTTAATGTCAGTGATGGTCCATTCAAAACAGTGAACAGTTATGTAGGATTAGCAATCGAGATGTTTGGTTTGTTAAATTGACTGTCAAAAACAGGATTACACTGTTACAGAAGTGTCACTGCCAGTCTATTGAATTCATGGTCTGTCTCAATTCAAAAACATGATGGTGATTTCTTGAAAGGAAGGACACAATGTTATTGCAGCTTGTGATTTATTGAAAAGAGATACACACTTAGGAGTCCAAATATTTTCTCTCTGATGAGGAAATGATCAAGGCAGTTGTGTGAACTGACATACACCTATCAGTGCTGGTGTCTGTAATAAACTACCTGCTTGGAAATGCTAATTTCCATCTGACATAGTGAGCTGTGCATACCTGTAAGAGTAAGGTATATATACCTGGCAGGTGAGCGACAGATACAACTACATGATTTTTTGATTTTTTTCTCAGAATCTTACGTTTTTAGACCAGAGCAATGTTGGTTGTATTACTACTTTTTGCTGGGGCAATTTTTGGTCGCCTGACCTGTGATATAACCCGCTTGTACCTGGACCAGTCACATGATGTAACCCTCATCCCCCCAGGGCTGACCCACAGTTCACTTGTCCATGACATCACTGGGCAGCCATTAAGTCAATACACTTTGATTGATCTTGAGTTCTACTGATATTCTTTATTTTTTGTTTCTCCAGGGGAAGTTTATGATCCTGAAGCATATCCATCCAAAGTGAGTCTCCGCCGTGTGGTATCCCACAATCCCCGGCCCTCCACCTGTCCCCCTGATGACCCGGCCTACCTGATATCTCACCTACCAAAGCCAAGCAGGCGCGGGTTTAGTGCTAAAAAACCGGCTACCTGTCCCCCTGATGACCCATCCTATTTGATTTCCCGGCTACCAAAGTCCAAGGATAGCAGCAGTCCGAGTAGTTCCCCCTCTAAGAATGCTGTGATGCCAGCTCAGGTGTCCCCTATTAGCAAGAGGAAGAGTTATTCCCCTTCCCTATTACGTCGGAGCTTCTTTAATCGCCAGCCCAAGTCCCGACAGGACCAGACCGAGGTAGAGGAGAAATGTGAAGTGTGTGGATTCTCCATTAAAGATGAAAATAGAGTCTCAGTGGTGCGTGAGGAAAACAAGAGGGATAATTTCCACAAAACCTGCTTCAAGTGTTGCAAGTAAGTGTCAACAAGTATGAGAGAGAGAGAGAGAGAGAGAGAGAGAGAGAGAGAGAGAGAGAGAGAGAGAGAGAGAGATTCTGATTTTTTTAAGCTGTTTAATTTTTATGATTTGCTGTCATAAGATTAGGTAGCTTACTCTTTTCCTTCAATAATCATTGAAAAAGAAGCCTGCTGAGGTTACCTCCCTTTCATCATGAATGAGTTTTAGAGAACTTCCTGAAATTCAGTTACCAGTATTTAATTCACTACCTGGTTTCTAAATTTAGAAACATGTGTATATATTTTCCTGTTAACAACATTGTTATGCTGTAAGCAAGTTCCTCAATCCATTAGAAAGAAAAAAATAAATGGATTATCATCGCCACATTGTCAACAAATTATGTAACAACTCTCTGATACAAACATTTCAGTAATACAAGCAAGCTTTTGAAATCCTATATTTTTGGTTTTATTCAATCAACCTCTGCTAACAAGAATAGAGCTAGCTTAAGTTTTATAGATGACAAATTAGCGGTAGTTTTGCAAATGGGGATGTACATAACAAGAATCAAGTTACCGGTAGTACATTAGTACAAGTTGTTAATTTAGAGGAGGGCTCAATGCCCTGAGCTCTATGATCCTTTCCATCGCATACCAGGATTGATAAAACATATCTGTATCATATGTTGATGATGTACACTGAGTATTTCAATATAGATATCTTTTGGTAAAGTGATATCAAAAGACATCTTTTGGTGCTGTCTTAGGGTGTCATTTTTGACTTGTTTTCATTGGATTTGCTTTTGCTTTCATTTATAATGTATAACCAATGTATTTAAAAGTAAAGAGCAAAAGATGACACCACAAATTGACTTTAATATTGAATTGTGTTGCTGTCTTATTAATTGAGGTTATTTAATTGACCCAGAATAAGTAATAAAATATCCCATTCTCTGTCAACACCATGCTCATGTAACTGGTGAGTCGTGTGTTAAAACTGACAGCAAAATTATTACCGGGATATATGTTTAAAAGAAATTTAGAGCTTATGGTTTTGTTAACATCAACAAAAACCTTCAAATTCTTTTACTTGTTGACAAATTTTTTTTTAGTTCAGACCACTTTTTATCACAGTATGTAGTCAAGTACAGGTACATGTAATCAAAAAAATTTATAGAGGAGAGACAAGTAAATACTGTATATCAGGTTTTTTCCGCGTCATGTTTTTTCCGCGAATCGGAGCCTAAACGGTATATAAAATTTACGCGAATCAAATTTTCACTATTTCAAAGTCACATTGAAAATATAATTTACGATTGTTTAAACCTGTGAGGTTAGAGGGGAAAATTATCTAAATAGTCGCTCTTTCAGACAATAAAACCAAATACACGATTTCCTTAGTGTGAATAATTACCGATAATTATTTTCAGAGACGCAAACAGTCATAGATAAATAGATCATGTACCGTTACATATTCCAGTAGCTCAGGCATAATTAGACATCGCTTTACGCAAGGAAAGCTACCGTTTTAATAAGCTTGTCAATACATTATTAAATAAACAACGAGGCTTACAAATCTATTATCTGGCGCTTGTTCTCCGATCCCGCAATTTGTACCTCTAACTAAACTAACTGAACATAGTTCACCGTACTTTTACCTACCTGTTTACTTTATCACAAAATTTATTACAAAAACAAAACTTTGTATCAAATTTACGCTGATTTATTTTCCGCGATTCGGAAATCGTCGCGAACAAAGCGGAAATTGGATACACGCAGAAAAAACCTGATATACGGTATTTGTAACATCACCTGAGAAAACTTTTTAAAAAATGGTTTTCCTCAACCATAAGTCAATTCATGAGCTTTGGTGCTCAGTTTTGTATAAATATACACTGTCTAATATTGAATTTAATTTGAAACTTTCAGAGATTAGATTGTAAATTTTCATAGTGCTTGGAAATCTCATTCAAAACAAAGAAATATTTATTTAAAATGTTGTTTATTTGTTTATTAGTGCATTCAGAGAGAGAGAGAGAGAGAGAGAGAGAGAGGGAGAGAGAGAGAGAGAGAGAGAGATTGTGCAATATTGGAGGGAATCTAACAGAAGATCTCCTCTGAAGTGTTAGATCAGATATGCTCCTTGCTGATAGAACATGTTGCTGCTATATGGGCCTGGGAACCGTGTGCTTTCTCTCATCAATCAGAGCTGTAATGTAGAGTATCCTGCTGTCACTTCTGTATCTTATACAGGAGTTACCAGCCTCCCAGTCAGCTGACTGATCTCTCTTTTATGACCAGTTTCTGTAACAGGATAGTAGAGCTAGTTCTTCCCACACATGGCAAACCCAACAGCAGTCCCTATCAAGGGAGACAATCTGTCTGGTGCCACACCAGTTGTCCCCCTTGACTATAATCTTATCAATAAGCCACCATCAAATGCTCTCTCTGATGTTATGCTGTAAACTGCTGCACAAATTGGCAGATATGATACTACACAAAGATACTACATGTATATACATTATCCAGACATCCTTGTTTGATATTTCTTATTCATGTAATTCATGAATGTTTGCACAAAATCATCTACTTAGATTCAACCATGTTTTGGTTTCTCCATTTTGAGCATACTTAATTAACAGGTTTTTTTATTCAAAGACTCTCTTTAATCCAGATGCTTGTTTATCATACCATATACACATGTTGAGCTGTTAATGGCTGTCTGTTTACTACTGACTTTGACCTTGTGTCGCGACCTCTATGTTGAGGTGTACAGAGGGCACCAGAAACACTGGAAGCAGGGCTTGATGATAGAGATTTGTAAACAAGCTCTCATCTCCAGCCGATCTGTGGTGAGAACCTGTGAGGGTCAGTAGGGTTATCCCACTTCTGTGTTACACAGGGTACAGAGTCTGCAGTAATTAATTAGCCTTATCACCATCAGTCTACCTCCATTGTTCTGTTACAGCTCCCAAGCTAAAGTTCAGAGCTAAACGCAGCAAGCTGTTTTCTGAAAGGTTTTATTTTAATCAGGCTGTAAGAATATTCTTTGTTATCCTAAACAAAAATAGTTTTAATGGTTAGATGAAGGGAAAAGGTGGCTTCTACGTAGTCATCAATTCGAATTGATTCTGAAATTGTCGGATCAAGTCTCAATGTCTTACTAGTACCAGTATTTGATGCTGTCTAGTGTCTTCAGACACTGTCTTGAAATAAATAAATGAAGTTGCTACTTGCTTTGTCTTCTCTGAAACAAATTTGGCTACTGTGTGATAAATAATCTGAATGTGGGTTTTGTGCCATATAGTAGAGAACAGGGCTACTCTTGTATGAAAACCCAGGCTTCTCTGAAATGAGGTAGACTTAATTAATGATCTTTGTTTTGATTACAGTAGTTCCCCAGACATTTTACTTGTCTGATACTCGACTGCCTTATTCCATTATAGGTAGAGCTATAATTACCACTAACTCACTCAATGATCTGATCTGACCTGTGCTAATTTGTCACTAATCACTCAGACCGACCGAGATCACTCGTAGAGTCCGATCATCTGTCTGTCCAATATTTGCTAGACGTCGTTACTAATACTGTCTTTGTCGGTGATTGTCTTCAGCAGTTTGACAGATTCACCAATCCCATCTCTGTGTTGAGGACTGATTGACATCGCTGCTGACTCTGTATCACTTTTACTAAGATACCGTATATCCTGGGGTTTTTTTTCGGGTGTCACAAAATTTGCAAACCTTGGGAAAATGTGTAGAATATATAATTTGTATGAGTCATTATTTTTTTTAGATTTTATAAGTTTCCAATAGAAAATAATACAAAATATAATTTCTGCTTATTCAATATTTTGCGATTTAAAAGAGATCTAGAAAAAAAGTGAAAATTAGATCATTGCAAAAATTACTGGATAAACGGTATGATAATATTCTTTGAGGTGGACTTGTTGTTATTGTAATATATACGGCCTTTAATATATTCAATAGAATTTGAAACAAAACTTAAAAATGTCCTGCATGGTCACCTTTTATTTGTGGAAGAGATAATTATGTGACAAGGAAGATATTACATGTAACGATTACAATATTCCACTTCTGGTATCAGTAGTCATTGGCCATATTGTATGGTTATTAATTATCTTTAAAAAAATCAATTTTTAATACATATATTATCAAATCCTTATGGAGAAGGCAGCTAGACAGACAATAAACCTTTGAGGTAATATTTGCAAAAATTTTATTATTCAGTAGCATGTACTTTTAATTAACCATAGATCATCAATATTATTTTGCCTTTTGCTAGAATATTAGTTTTTGAATAGATCAGATTTGATTGAAGTTACATTATTAAGTAGTTACGGGGGTGGGTAATCTTCTGTCTCACTTTAGGACATAAGTGTAACCTGAGTAGGTGTCAAATATCAAAGGAATTATCTGTGATCAAGAGCTATTGTATCATCCATATTAGGTTACAAGATGCAAGCTGTTCTACTGTGGTATTATGTAATTTTTACCAAAGTTTTTTAGTAAAAGGAGACATTTTGTGTTTTGTTCAGAGGAAACTTCTGACTCACAAGCTCAATGAGTCATCTCGAGACCAGGTGCTGAGACAGATCTGTCATTTTCAAGGTCAATCTGAGGAACTTCTATGAGATATAAATGGAAAAAAGAAACCAGTCATTGATAAAACCCATCACTCCATTGATAAACTATCAGACTGACGATGCTATATTGCGCAATTTTTCATAGAGATATCAAAGAGATATCTGCGAATGGTATTACAATCACATTATCAATGGTTATTTTTATTTGCATATAAATATCCCTGTGTTCTGTAATTATCCTTTTCCTTATTGTGTGTGATTGTCCTAGAGTCTAGGTCATTTCCTGTGTATAGAGGGAGGTTTCCTGTGCACTGTAGCTCAATGTCAAGGTCAAAAGGACTCAACTGTAGCAATGACTGAACTCGCCTCTATGTAAATATCTATAATCGCCCTCCGTCAGCTTGAGGTGTCCACATCCTGTCTCTGAGCATGCCGGTGCAATCTTTACGATTGTTTGAGTTGAACGCTTTGTTAATTTTGTGTCAATATTGTTTGATCACCTGAAGTAGGGTGCTTTTTCTCTCCCTCTGTGTTTTTATTGTTCAAAACATTTCACTTAACTCTAGTTAATATCTTAAGAGAAGGAGGCTTTACACAGTTTTATTGCATTAGAGCATTTTCATTCACTCCTTTGAATGGCGTGGATTTGTAATAAAACTTATTATGTGATCAAAGCTGATTTATAAAACACCATAAAGACTCAAAAATAAAGAAATTTAAAGGGCGTGGATTACCCCCTCTCTCACCAAACGTCCAGAAATCAGCTGCAAAGTACCCCCAAATTTTTCTCCCAGATAATAGAATATAGAGAAGACAATTTTCTTCTCATATGGTAGGAATATGAATTCTATAAAGAACATGATTAAATGCAAAAAATTATTGTTTTTTCTTTGTGTCTTAATGTTGGGCTGCAAGACTAATCTGTGAGGCTGCATCAACAGGCTGGGAGGTGTGACTTATCAGGGTCCTGCTCCAGCTATTAGAGCCCTGGTCGTCTGGCTCGTTAGGGACGTCCCAATGTCAGACAGAGGCTGCCACTGTATCACAGGAAGTGGGTGACGCACTGAAAAAAACAATGGAAGATTAGTGACACTAATTGGACGCCAGACTGAGCCAGATAAATCTGGGCCTCAACGTTCTATGAATAATTTGTTGTCTCTTTATCGTTGATAGAGCTATGTCCCTTCTTAAGCCTCAATCAAGCCGTCATCCCAAATTCACCAAGTTTATAGATGCAACAGGGTTGGTTGGTTGTTGTTGCAACAGGGTTGCATCATTGCTTGTCTTAATCTGGGTGGAGAAAACAATTCGCATACATGTATATGCTGGTTTTTAAAAAATTAATGCTTTTGATCGCTTATATTACTTTTTTCAAAACAAAGGCGAGGACTGGGAAATCAGTTTGTATGTAAATTGACTTGCGGGTGATAAAATATCAGCATTTGAGGAAAATGCTCTTTGAACAACACCTGAATTAAATGGAGAATTACTTGTATCAAGTTTATAATTGCAGATAAATCCAACTGACATGGAATGGTGTGCAGCCCTTGGTTTCAGGGAATTGTGTGACTCTTTAAAGCATTCTAGATAGTCTTTGAAGTGGGAAAACATCACCTGAAGTTAATACCTTAAGTGTCAAGTTCTGCCCCGATCAAACAATTAACCATTGGAGGGTGGAAACAGGCAATGGTCTCATCTAAATTAAATCACCTGATGATGGCTATTATGTCTGGTAGATTGGATATTATACAACTGTATATACGCATTTAATATACGGAATGAACGGTTGCTGAATCAAAAAGTGGAAATAAATATGATCAATACAATTATATGATATGAAAAAAAAATTGGAAAATGTGTAAATTCGTATAGAAAATTTATTTGTAGCAATCGTTATGAAATGATTTAAAATGCAATGTTTCTTGTCAATTTCCCAGCAAGAGTAAATTAAAAATTCAGTTTCCTTAATGCTAGCGACTCATTGTCATAATGACAACTGTTTTAAATAGAAAAGCACTGGTTTGAATTTCTAAAAAAAAAAATTGTTGGATTATTTTGAATAATGTAAAATATTTATAATGTTTTGCATAAGGTCAAAATATTCTTTTTATGTTGAATTAAAATCTATTTAATGAAATTTTTATTTCTGGAAATCTTGAACAAAGGAAATTTTGCACAAGATAAAGAAAATGCATTAGTCTAACAAATGAGCGGCACTGACTTCCAATGATATTAGTGATAACACTATTACCCTGTCAATCTCCATCATGCAAGATATCGATATACTAATTGTACAGTTAATAGACTCCACTCATGCATCTAAATGGAAAATACCAGGAACAAAAAACCTGTTGTGAAATTAATTAATCCAAAGTCTTCTGGGCCAGGAAATTCAGTTTTCTATTGTTTGTTTCTAAAGAGGGTTTGTTTTTATTATCTTCTCTTCTCCACTGGAATGGCATCATGCTGAGATACTTAATGAATTTACAGACTTTTTAACACTTTCTAGCAAGGATCTAGATAAACTAGTTTTTACTACCAGTGAATAGAGTAAATTAATACATTATGTAGTTATATTCCTTATTTTAACTGTTAATTCTAAGTACCTTAATTACTTTACATAGACATTTGCATATTTGGAAACCCACTCTAAAATGGTTATTCAGCCAGAATGAAAAGTAATTGAATATTCATTAAAGTTGTAGCCAGAATGTCCTTGTAACATTTATTTTTTCTGATACACACTTTTTTGCGTTGCACACACCTTAAACATTTGAATGGGGAGACCGTTAGTCAGGGCAGGGTAGGGATAAAGGTGTGACTCTCGACCCCTCGGGACCCAATTCTACATCCCATGTTTGTCACCAATTACCTGTCATTACAAGGTACTGACTTCACCTGAATTGCACCTGAGCAGGTGAGCTGGTTCAGCTGGTTCAGTTGGCCGACTTGGAGAGAGGCTGTGTTGCTGTTGTTCATGCCAGGTAACAGAACACAGAGCTGGGAGCAGACAGAGCTGTGTACATGTAGATACAGAGGGACAGCCTGCTAAAGGTTCTAAGGCAGTTATTGGGGGGACGTACAGAATCTGCAGTGGCTGGTCAGAACCCTAAGGAAAGTGATACTGTATTCTGTGTGAGGATATTCCACAGCAGCAAGGAGAAGGCTTGTATCTGCTGCTTTATCTCTCTCTCCTTCTCTTCTGATCCGCTGTATAATGAGCGGGGGAGGATTGACTGACCCAACACTCTCTGAGGACAAAATTTAAATGATTAGGCTCATCCCTCAATGAGACCCTGGCTAACAGGGTCCTCTGGTGCTTCAGCATTACAGGCAGAATTCACTGTTGGTGTATAGAAGTGTGCTCCTGATAATTCAGATTTATTAATATTATACAACGGCTTGACACTTGGACTCAAGGACCTTAGTAGAAAAGTGATGTTTGCTTTTTGTGTCCTTTGGCCATATTGTTCTTTAAATTTTGCTTGCAGTGAAATTAGGAGTGTGTATTGTATTGGGATCTAAATAAATTTCAATTTGTGCTGGAACAAGGGAATTCTGAGGATTTAGAGCCGGAAATTCTGTGATTTGTTGATTTGTCCTGATTCTACGCATTCAAAGGTGGCAAGGGAATTCTGAAAATAAAGTTTAGATCTTCCTGTTTGGTTGGTTGTGCCCTCTGATGGACATAAATCTTACCGATCAGAAACTCGCTAATCAATGAACCCGACAGGTGAACTGTTTAATGACGATTAACCTGTGAATAGAGGCACATTTTTAGCATGCATATTTAAGGCTGTCTTTATTGAAGATTTTTTTCCCTGAATTAATTAATCCAGAATAGAATGCAGTACATGTTCTGTTTTCGCTTACATCACGGAGAAGGGCTGTAGAGTCAGCCATGATATAACTGACAGATACCCAGGACAATTGTCTCATCCTGTAAGAAATCAAATTAAGAACTTTGGAGTGTGTTGATTGGGGGTTCTACTGGAAAAGATCCACACGCCTGAGGGGACTGAGAGTCAATACAGGCAGACAGGGAGACAGAAATAGGAGTCCGGGTCGATCGGACAGCTTCTAATCAAGTTAGCCCAAAATGATGCCTTAAGGAGGAGACGGTGCATTGCAGGTGACAGAATTTGGTAACTGGGTATACTATAGGATGTGCCTGTGGAGATTCTAAGGGTATCCTTTACTTGACATTAAGGATTTAAGAAACGCTGTAGTCATCATGCCCAGAAAAGGAAAATATGAGATTGAGGATTACCGATATGAATATTGGAATTGCCTGTGTTGTTGGAAGACTCAAGAAAAACCGTAAGTATGACTATGGTACTCGATCATTGATGTCAATCAAAATACATACAGAAGACCTCAGTCTCACTTTTAAGAAAGGAATATATAGCGTAAAAGTGAGACAAGATCAAATGTGAGCTCGTCTAAGTTTTATGCCTCTCAGGCCTGGACCTTTGTCAAAACTTTAGTAGGGGTGGGTGGGTAAGTGCAAAAACCAAAAATTTTCAAAGACTTTTCTGGAAGTAGCCTCATGCAATGTATTGACAGGATGTATGGGAAAAATTTACTTTAGATTTCAATCACTCTGGAGAGTATAAAAATGTTGGTAATTAATGTATATTTTTCAAGACATCAGTTCCCAGAAGAAATTTATTTTATTTCATTTATATGGATGTGAGAGTTTGTTGATGTTTGGTTTTACTCTGACATAAACATTCCGGCCTATTTCAGGTCTGTGTGAACTAATTTTCAAGGAGACTAGATGTTTGTTTGAGTGTCAGTGGGAAAATAAATTCTCAGATATTTACAGATTTTCTGTACAATCTTTGATGTTTGAATCATTCGTATGAGAAAGATTTTGGTATGAATCGATCCACAGTCGGTGATGGAGTAGAAAATGAACGTGCAGGAGCTGTAGTTTGCAGTGCTTGTGTATCTGTAGTATATCGGTGTGATAGGTAGATATCGGCATTATTTGTAGTGATTGAAGCCACATGTCTGTCCAGGGGCCCCCGTTATGTTATCTGATAAAAACTACAACAGAGGGGGAGGGGCGATTTCTGGTGATCAGGCAAAATGGGGGAGGAGGGGTGTTCTATCTAACACCAATACTGACCAGGCAGGGAAAGTCAGTTAATTTGATGTGTATTGCTACACATGTACCTACAGGACTATATAGGCTTATCTTATGAAAATCGGCATATACATATTGTTGAACTTTGTATTAAAATCACAAAGTTCTAGGGATATGTGTGATGAATTCATCAAAACATACAAAAATTTTGCAACACACAAGACTCTAAGTTTATTTTGAGGAACTATGGTCTTGATTTTTAGATACTAACAAAAACTATTTTAATTAATTTATTGTGAATCATTAGAATAAGTGGGTGCCAATTTTCATGCATGTACATGGATTTTTAATGGTTTGTCAGAATTATGTAATTCCATGGATTCGCTTGCTTATACCATGTATACCAATAGAGATGTTTGAAGACTGTATCTAATTCTTTTGAAAATGATGCTTATTAAATCCTAATTCAAAATTAAGCAACCATATCTTTTGAATAAACAATGAAATTATAAGTAATCTATCACCTTTTTCTTTTCTTTCACAAACTTGATGACAAACAGAATAACACAATCTTCGGCTACTGCATGATCTGCAAGGTGGGTTAAAAAATGCTGGAGATTGATTCTTTATGAAATGCAATTAATTTTTGGTCAAATGTTGAACAATTCGAAAAATTTTAAAGATTGATTATAATTTAATAACAATGTACCTTCATCCATATTGTGATGGAAGTGAAAAATTGCTGCAAGGGATATAAAAAGTTTGAAGCAAGCAAATTAATTGTTCAGTGATTTGATAAGGGGATGGAACTATCTTTTTAAAGCCAGCTGTATATTCTACAAAAATCAACAAAAAAGTTAGGTTCTACTTTTCACTTGTCAAATGATTTTAATTACATTTGACTACTCAACGTCCTATGCACATTATTTTCACATGGTTTTCTATGATTTTTCAATGTTTTTGCAAATATATAAAGTTTATCTCAATCTCTGCCTCGGCAGAATAATTAATTTGAACAAGAGGAAATACTGATATCTGAGTAAACAGTCCCTATTATAACAGGGCTGCCAGAAAAGATAAAGCAGTAACGTTATGTAGAAAAAAAAATAAAATGGCATGCAGAACAATTGGAAAGGGATAATAAAGGATTTTAATGAAAAATTGGATCATTTTTATTCCTGCTTATATGAATCTAGTATATTTGCATACTGATGAGTTCCTTATTGCAATATGCATTATAATTGATATTCATCCTTTACCACCTCTTTATTACATACATTTTAATGAAGCTTGTATATAAAAGGAATAATTTGTTATATGTTAGGTAATTTTTAAAAAGGTTAAAGAAAGAGAAATGATGAATTTTTGAATCATTGTTGAAGTGTTTGGATGATCGGCCCGTCACTGTGGTGAGAGGTTTCCTGAATGGGTGATTAACGGATAATTCCTGGAGATAAGATAATTAGCCGGGTTGATATGGGGACCAGTCATTGATTTGTAGGCACAATCAATGACATTCAGAAGGAGGGGTCACAGAAGGGCAGCTTCATTAATCAATTCATTAATTGTTATTGTTAATCAAATAAAATCCTCTACTTAATTCCAAGATTTACATAGTTATAGCCAGTACATCCAGACAAAGAAATTGATGTATGGATTAACATACAATAACTAAAGACAAATAATTTAAAAGTTGATAATGCGTGGTTACTGAAAAATTCAATTTATCAAGTTGAACTGCGGGGAGACTATTATATTTTTTTGAATTAATCAGAATATGTTTGAGTTTAATAAATTGATTCAATTGTTGCATTGCAAAATGTAATGAGTAGTTTTGATTAGTGAGTGATGAATTTATTTAAAAAAAAAACTTCAAAATATCTCTGTCCTAAATCAGACTGCCATATAGAGATGCAGTGAGTGATGATGAGGATAAGTACTTCTCTGTGATATCTGTCACAACAGTTCAGTGTTACAGTGTTGTAGCCAGGCATCAGAGCATGCTCTGTACAGTAAACATGCTGGATTAACCATATTATGTCATCACATTACGCATGTTACATGTAGAAAACCCAAATGTCTTCTCCAATGAAAATCATACACCCTGCAGAAATATGTCAGCTATATATGGCAGGTACGCCCATAGTTCTGCACAGGTAACTGAACACCAGGTACATCTCTGGGATCATCCCACAGCTTATCCAACTGGGAGATCGGCATAAGGACAGGGGAAAGGAGAAATGAGGCCAGAGAGAGTCCTAACGCTGGCAGAGTTATCTCTCTTGATACATCTTACAGACTCAAGTTTGTATATGCTTCAGCTCAAAATAAAGCAATAGATATTGAGAGGGATCACCGCTGTTGATGATTGCCCTGAGAGATGAGGCATATTTTGTCAATGTTATATAGAGAGGCACTTTGTCCTTAGGTTTGTCCTCAGTTATATTAATATACAGAGTCTCTTTGACAGTGGACTTCATAGTATGCCAATGAAGAACCGATATTATTCCACCAATGTACTGTAAATTCCTTATTTTACACGAGTACTTAATTCCGTGATTCTGTTGTTTTGTATCAAATCGCGAGAACATAAAATCGTGATCAGCAATTCTTTGTTATAATTTCCTATAGTTCAAAACTGTCTGAAAAATAAAACCGAGATTTTAAAAACTGCGAGAGTTGTTACTCGCGATTTTACACAGAAATTAATTCTTCACGTTTGATTAGGAATCTACAGTATCAAAGTCATTTAACATTTGAACAAGATGATTCCAATGTTCTATAGACTAGCTTTGAGTGCATATCTTGTACAGGTTGACATTATCTCAGTGCAGGGGGAGGAATATTTTGGTTCCAGGTATTTCATTTCACACAAATCAAAGCACTCTGTGTGTAACAGTTAAATACAGTTTAGCATTCCAGTTCTATTTATTCTGATTTAAATGATATTAGGATTAAATGGATAAATTGGTTACAAAAAGAAATCTGCTGACCTTTCAGGAATGATAAATAGGATTAGGCACTACAGGGCTTAGGAGTTAAAGTCAGGATTACTCGGGCACCACAGTCAAATAATCCCGCATTCAGGGGCAGATTTTCCCGACAAATATTTGTGATGTGCACATTACAAACCTATAGATATACTACTCTTTTCTGATCGGCTTAAATCCAATCAGGATTGGTTAGGATTTCATTCAGTACAATACAACTGTCAACAAGATCAATAACAGGTGAAATTGTCCAAAGTTTTGCGGCGAAGTTTGTGTGGTTTCTCACAAAGTTGTTTTTTGGTATCTTGTAATTTTGGAGCTCAGTCAAATTTCCAATACATCTCCATTGACTGCAACATGTGGTGTGATTACAGTGTTACTGAGAATTACACAGCAGAAACACAGCTGACTACGCTATTCTCCCTCGACCAGCGAGCCCGCCAAAGTTTTTTTTATCTACTAATTTAGATGCAATTAAGGAGAGGAAATAAATGGATAGCGACTCGTTTCATCTCTCTCTGCTGGTCTCCCGATCAGAGTTCCGGTCCGGATTCTGATATTCCGTGTCTTATAATTGTTACTCTCGGCTTCTATCTCGAGAGGTTGTGATTGGGAAATAAGCACAAGGAGTAAACGAGGACATGGCAGTGAGTTGGATTATAACAATGATTGTGATGATATCTAATGAGATGGGTGACGATTCTGCGCTGATTTAGAAGGATTAGGGATTTAATGGCATACCTTTGGCAAAGACTGATGAACCAGTGGAAGAAGGCAAAGTAAGCAGGCAATAGAAATAAATGTCAATTCATTCGATTTCGTGAGGGAATTTTTTTTTCAAGGTTTGAAGAATAAGTGTCTCTTTTTAAGGTTTTACTCATGTCTTTTACCTATAGTCAATAGGAAAGAAGTTTACATGATCAATTTTAACAGTGTTATGATGGTTTATGGAGTACTGCATGCTAATGGAAACATGGAAAAAACCCTAAGTATCTCCAATAAATATTGATGCATCACCCTTTATGAGTCACTGTGTATGACAACTTTTTAGTATAAAATATAACCATCAAATGTCCCAATGTTTTGGATTTTTTTTCTGTTGAGATCATTTTATTGCAACTTATGCACTTTGATGAAACATAAAATATATTGATTTTATCCAAGATTCATGCATAAAATAGGAATAGCTCATATTAAACTGTTCACATATCTTTTTGAATGTATAGATTTCTGAGGACTAGAAGTCAATATGATGAATTGATGTGTGAGAATTCTATGAAATCCCTCTAAAACCATCAGATGTCATTCAATTAACAGCTTTTTTAGTGTTTTCACCAAATCTTCAATTACCTTTGGCCCAGAAATTATTTTAAAAGATTTCAAACTTTGTCCTAGACAGGACATAAATCAGTTTGGATTACACTAATTGAATCATTGATTTGTGGTAATCTCCATACTTTTTAATGCAAGGTTTCTTTTTCATGATTTAAACCGAAAATATTGCATTGGACACTAATTGGATATGGGAAGTTTTAAGCAGGCTAATGAATTGATTTTTCACACATAGAGTTATGGGAGGAAGGAATAATTCAGAATAATAAGTTGTTATTACCCATGCCATGCCAGCTGAATAGTTTCCTTATAGCCTCAAATCTCGGGGAAGCTTGTTTACTTAGTAAAATTCAAAAAGCCTGAATACTGCGTTTGTCAGCTCCCCAGCTCCCCGGCCCTGTTGATTTGAGGGGAGAAGTTCTTATTGTGGTCTTAGATCATCTGATCTCCAGCCAAAATATTTCAAGATCAGCTCTGAGCTGACAGAAACATTGTGTGAAAGTCTGCGGTCAGAGTCTGGAATCAATAGGACAATGTAAGGGATATATAGCCGGGAAAGCGCTGGAATCTGTATATATCATAGGAGGAGTTCTGTTGAGTCTGAGTTCACTGTATCACCAGGCACCATGATAGGCGATATTGTATACCTCACTGAGTAAGTAATAGTCTCTCATCGCCGCATGTTGTTTCTCTATGATAATGTGAGCTAAGGAAGCAATCCATAGTCAGAGTTTTAATAGTCTGTTCATTATGTATTAAGAAAAATGATACTTCACATGTATATGACAAGATGTATATGTGAATTACTTCATTGTTAATTATGATGATGATGATTGAAGTGCCTGTGATTTTTAATGCACTGCATTGTTTTTTTTATAGTAGATAATATTCACATGCATCAGGATGGGGTCTGGTTACTCCATCCTGTTGCACATGCTTGCAGTGACTATGAGATAGATTTTTGCATTTGACTGCAGTGGACCATTCAGACCCCTGTGACTACATCCTGTTATTTTGTCAATCGCTGGTATCTGCAAATAGTGGTGGATTTATATTTATACTCTATGCAAAATCTCCATAATGGCCTTGAGGTTTATTCATTAAGGAAACTTATCAGCACTTATCATTGTTCATGAGATTTTATTGGGGACATTTTACAAAGTACATGAATTTATAGGTCGAGCATTATATAAACTAGAGAGTCCTTTCATCTGAAGATCGGTCCACACTAGTAGATATCAGATAACTACGACCTGTTGATTAGAACGTTTGTAATATTTACGTTTAACATAGAACTGTTGATTTATAACGTTTGTAATAATTACATTTAACATAGTACTGATCATTTTTACCGTAATATAATGTGCCTCAAATGCCTGAATATCATTGATAATTTATTTCTGTCACTTAATTCATCTTCCATAAAAATATGTATCTTTATTAATTGCATTCAACCTGTCATTTTCTCTATTTATGTTTATCTCTCTTTCCCTCTATCTCTGAGTCTTTCTCTCCATTATTGATCTTTACATGGGATTCAACTTTTCCCTCCCCTGAGTGGTCACTCTGCAGTTGTCAGGTATGTGTCCCTCTCTACAAGTCAGTACACCCACAGTCCTGTCAGTAACATCACAGTTCATAAACTAGCTTATCTCAGGCGACAAAGACTGACCAGTGGACTGCTGACGGAGACAGTCTGTGATTGTTTGTTTGTCTGTCTGTGCATCTGTCCATCCACCCATCCATTTGTCCATCTGTCCACCCAACTGTCCATCCATCTCTTTGTCTGTCTGTCTGTCTCATTATAAAAGTATAGTTTTATATAAGGCAGGTTTGTGTTGGTGTCAGCAGCCTAGATATTGCTCTGTAATCACAATTTGTTTTCTCCTTAATCCTTATCTTGCCCCAGACTTTCACAATACATCTATTACCATACAATCAGTAGTCAGGCTATCCAATAAGGACAGAAATGAAAAATTCATACAGTGTGAAAAGACAACAAGACAATTATGTAGCTTTATCTCCCTCTCACGGATCCCACACAGTATAATGGATCTATTAAAGAAATCTGAGTGATGTACTGCCGTGTAATTACTGTTGGAGGGCCCCCATCTCCTCCAGATGCCACAGCTTACCCATCTCTTTATGAAATGAATTGCAGGATGTGTTTTATATGCATACTGAGGCATTTGGAATTCATTAATTTCCTGTTAACTGTGTAATACGCCTCACTTTAAGAGACAATGCTTATCGTATTTGGTTGGTACAATGTAGAGTCTGCCAGACAGATTTATAACAACAGTCAGTACCTGAAAGAAAACTGACTGTAACCTTGTAATATTTTTTTCATTTGTTTTTGTCTTCTTATTGGTAGTCATTCTGGAGCTGAATTTAGAGGCATGACAAATATGACAAAATTTGATCCATCAACAGTCTGCAATAAGTGGAGAATTGTTCAATAAAATTTCATTTTTCTATGTAGTGTAAAATTTTAAATATTACGTTTCCAAAAAGGTGGTGAGATATATGGAAGGTGCTGGTACCTATCTTTTGATCTTGCAATACAAGTGTACCATTAGGTGGTGCATTCATGTCCAATTTCTAGTCTTTCAGTTGTGTTAGGTTAAGACTTTACCTACCATGGCTCTTTGAGCAATCAGAAACTAATGATGATAAATCATCAGGTATATATCTGTAGTGTCTGCCCCGGCCGTCCACAGAAGTCATAGATCACAGTCCAGAATTGATGCTAGCACCCAATACAGGGAAGCCATGGATGTTGATAATCAAAAACTCATCAGGGTCTTCATTAGATATTGAATGATTCATGAATACAATATAGTAGATCAGATTTAGAAGTTCAGGTCTAATTTTATATCACTGTTGGGAATGTCCTTCCCATATAGCTTACAGTAATATTACATCCTGAACGTGATCCCAGCTTCATTGTGCGACCTTGTGACCCTATACCAGTCACCTATGACCTTCAGGTAATGTCATTCAGGAAGTGGGAGTAGCTATGGGAATTGAATTCATTGTGTTTCTGCTGTTGCAAGCAGATTTTGAGGTGGGATGCTTTTAACTTGGTGCCAAGATATAAAAGTCAACAGGGACCTCATTCCATGTTATCTGTCTGTCACAGGACCAGTTTCACACAGAATGTGCTTTTTGAAATTTTCCTGCAAGAATGTATTGTATGTTAATGTTTCCCAGGAGACAGGGACAAAAAGCGATAAAAAGAACAGTTTAACATCAAACAGCTCATGCCAGGTCCTGCTTGTCACAATGCATCAAGATAACTGATCTTTGCTGTTACATGGCCGATAACAGTTACTTAATGCAGTTGCTAATGCATAACTTTACATCAAGGTTGTTCCATCAGAGCTAAACCTGCATAACAATGTTAAATTCTTGCATGTGTGGGATTCAGATGAAATATTTCAGTATCTTTTCTGTGTTGGTGATGCATCTAAGACTTGAACCCCAACCTCACTCTACCGACTGACCAGGGCCTTCACAGTGTTACATACTGCAGTCTCCTTATTAATAAATGAATAATGAAATTTACAATTATTGTTTGTATTTTCTGTGTTTCTATCTCGACAAGTAGTCTTACAGCTCAGAGCAATTGATTTAATGTGTCGGGTTTTGGTTTGTAAGTCAGGCATTAGATCGATTCAGGTAGGGTTTTTACTGTTTTTTCCTTCAAAGGAAATTTTAAGGTGCACAAACTTGTAATTTTTCCTTACAATTTGACATTATGAAATATTTTTCTTATTTTTATATGATTATTTTTCACTCACCCTATATCAAAGTATCTTGTTGTGACCCATACCTATCTAATGAATGCATTGAGTAGGTCAATATTTAATACATGTATTAGTAAATGCCTGAAGCCCTGACTGTCACTGTAGGCATTCCTTCACCATTATGAACCCTTAGCTGCAATTGACCTAATGCTAAATGCAGTATAATTTGTGGTATTTTACCCAAAGCCATATATGCGATGCCTTAACTTGATTGAATAGTGGGAGTTGTGAAACTGAGCAGTCACAGATTATACTTAGACAGGTCAGTACGTAAGTACTGATAGAAAGTCACACATCCTTCTGACTAGCTGCCGAATAGTCCTGTTTGTACGATTTCAACAGACTCGGCTTATGTAATCATAAATTCTCCAGTGTGAACATGTTATTTATGATTGATGGGGCCAAATTCAGTGGCAGGTTGTGTGTGGGAACAATGATGGGTACGTTAGGCATCAGAATTCCTAGCACTGACTCCATCTGTGTCTCGAGATGAGGATCAAAGTTTATTAATTCTCTCATTAGAAGGAATTTTTCATGTTTTAAACTCCAGGTTAAATAGTGAGCATCTGATGTAAATATTTATCGACGGGAACCCCGTCGAGGAGCTGTTCTGTCAGTGATTTCATTGCTGTGCTTTTTATTTACAGATGTGATACTGCCCTCAGCCTGAAGAGCTACAAGTGAGTACTGTCTTAATTCATTTTATCTCTCTTATTAAAATCTTTGAGCTATCTTGTGTTGGTGCACTTCATTTTAAATTGACAGGCATCATTAATTTTCCTTTAGTCTTGTTGTTTTTAATTGCACTGACATTTTTTAACTAAAGGTAATGTTTGTAATTTAGAGGTAATAAAAGGATTTTTGATAATTTTTGTGATTTTTATTAATGCTGATTTTTATTCGCATAATTTCTCAGAAATAGCTTTATTAATAATTATTAATGTTTGTTGATTTTTGAAAGGAAAATTGAATTTTTCATCTTTCAAAATTATCGGTACTTTATAAACGCTTTTATTTTGAAATACATTTACTAACATTTTTTTCAAAAGATTTAAAAACATGAGTTTGGGCTCTCAAATGTACATGTATTGCAGAGTATGTAAATTGTAAAACACCAGATAGAGCAAATCTTGAAGCAAAAACAGGACTTGGTCCTTGGGTCTATGACATGTTCTAAAGAATGATGAAATTTGTAAATGTTGGGGTCTCACTTTGTAATGTAGTGTTAATTCTACCAACTTGCGTTAAGCAATTTTTCTTTGTTGATTTTCTCTATCATAAATTTCCTTTTCTGAATTCTTTAAATAGTGACATGTAATGATAATAATAGTTACTCATAAGCATCGGGAAACCATTCCGGCTTTGACCTTTTGAAGTGCCCTCAAGGTCGTTGTCACTGGAAGCTTCATTAAATCATTACCTTCATGAAAATTCTACCAGACCATCAGAACCATGAAGTAAGCCATGATACAGGATCTCACACTTCACCCTCGCCCCCAGAGTGGCTAAGAAGTGTCATTATTGTATAAGATCAAGATTAATCTCAAATTTATATTGCTGGAATTTTGACAGGCAATTCTCCATTTAATCTCCAGTAGACATGCTAGGAGGGAAAAGTAGGTATTGTAATTATTGGGCAACACTCTTGAATTTCGGCCTATCACACCTCTGCGTTCATTGCATAACTGACCACAATGCATGACCTCACTAAACAAAACAGGTCATTATGAATTGTTGTCATTCCCTTGTTGTTGTCATATTCTGTCCTTAATCATCTAGTTATAACAATAAAAACCTACTTGGAAAAGTGCAAAACTTGTACACACAGAAGACCTGGGTCTTTGATGTATCATTTTTTATAGCAGATTATTGAGTTTTGCAGTGAATCGTGAGAAGTGGGTTGTTTTGATTCCCAGACATTTTCGGCAATCTGTGGTAAGGTGAGACAGTTCATGGGGGACTACTGATGGATCCCAGATTGCTCTAATTAAATCTCACTAGTGGTGCCATTCCAGGTGGTGCTTGGAGATGTGTGCAGTACCACATAATGGAATCCACAGGTGTAGTACGATCCCCAAAGCCTCATCCGGTCAGTGACCTCAGACTCAATTAACTCCCTGAGTCTGGTGCCCCCTAACTTCTTGTGTTTACTCACAGCTTACTTCATGGTTCTGATGGTCTGGTAAAATTTTCATGAAGGTAATTTAAATCAAGTGTTATTTATTCAGTCCTCAAAAATAGGATTTTTTGTCTGTGAATGAGATATGACGACAATGTACGAGTCCCCTGGGTGGGGACTTAATTAGATGAGGCCCTCTGGTGTGTGATAGGACCCCATTTCTTTATTCAGGTACTCCCCATTGTCAGCCTTGATTGGCGGAGCTCTCTGGATGGGATCCATTTGCCTCAATAGTGCTTTGGTGTGTTTTGTCAGGCACTCAGACTATGACATTTATTCGGATTTTTTAAAATGTCACACCAATCTCGTTCAAAGTTTGTGCAGGATTGTTGCATAAATCAAATTTGCATCATAATTTTGTGCACACATTTAGATATCCTGGGGGCTTTGCTTGCATATCAAACTGATGGTTGACTTATCAAGGAGTTTATGTGTCACGTGAGTGTACAGGCTTGTTCTCCATACAAGGTACTGATGGATATTGGCTGTCTATTCACTTCTTTCAACATTTTTCTTTTAATAATCTATATTAACAATAACTTAATGATTATTGAATAGTTAATGAAACAGAAATAGATACATTTCAAGATGCTATAATGTCCAAATTGATTGCAAAGTTTTGTTTTTATTGTCAGTTTTATTTTGGTACGATTTACGGTTTTTCACTTTTTAAAAAATTTTCTAGCTGTAAGTATATATGTATACTTTTTTTTGATAAGAATTAATAAATTGTCCCTCATGGTCAAGACATACTGGTCACAGACTGGGCATGGGTTCCTGCTCTGATCGTGACAACACGTCTGTCGGTGACAAGTGATGAACAAGTAGGCTGCCTGGACTCTGTGTCCTCTCATTAACTGTCATGTACAATGAAGACTCGCCTTGTTCACCCTTCATTGAACATCGATCAGGATCCCGTAATGACCCAAGCAACGATCTAAATAGTGATCACATGGCCAGTCAAAGACCTATGCAATGGCATTAATGTCAACAAATATTTGTAATTTTTGAGCAATAATTTTACATTTCAATACTGGAGCCTGAGCTTGGATTAATGAGAAAGTATCAGGTCAAAAAAGTCTTAGGATTTATTGATTTTTGGAGTGAATAAATCAACAGGAAGTTGGGCATTTATTTTTCTCCATTTCTGCATGTCAGAATAGTTTTGGAATGCGATGAAAGCGCTTTATAAAGTATTAGGTCTTGCTGATATTGCTTCATATTGGATTCTATTGAGACAAAATATGGTCCAAAAAATAAGTCTCAGAATGTGTTGGAGGAAACAGCAGAAATGCATTGTGACAGACCAATCTAAAGTCAACTGCTGTTTGAGGGATTAATTTATGATGCTTAAAAACAGGTAAAATTTTGAAGACACTTTAATATATATCATATCTATTTTGACAGTGTACAGTAAAGGTATATGATGGATGAACTAATTCAAGATATTTCCTGCCTGACAAGAAACTTCAGTATTGATAATGAATTGTCATTTTGGTATAAACTGAAAGCAATGATTGGAGTGATTGCTGCATGAAATGATGAATATGCATCACTTTATATTTAAACATTTAATACCCAATGAATGGACTTGCAATGATGAATGAAGATGAATAAGTTTAGGTCCCAGTCCAGGTAACGTGGGGTATACCTGTTCACTACACCTGTAAAGTGCTGAGTAACAGCCAACGTTCGTGTGCCCCTCAAACGATCGCGTCCCTCTGTCCCACGCCTTTCATTGATCCTCAAAGATTTCTGTTTATTTTATGACTAATATTGATTTTTTGTTACAAAAGTAAAAAAAAAAAGTTTTGACAGAGTTTAAAATCACAAATTTAAAGTTCTGTTGTGGCAGTTCATAGGCATTTAGCCCATGTCAATGTGTGATTGGATTTATGAATTAAACAGGGATTTTTATGAATTGAAGCTTTTAATTCAATCAAAAGAGATGTAACTGTTTGACCTCCCTGCTGTGCATAACGTGAAGAAGACAGGTTTTTAAATGAGAGTTTATGATCTAAAATTGAACAGTTGGTCAACCAAATAATAGATACTACTTAATCAGCGAGCATCTACATGTAAATGGAGGGATGAATCAGATGAATT
Source organism: Magallana gigas (assembly GCF_963853765.1). Classification (NCBI taxonomy): domain Eukaryota; kingdom Metazoa; phylum Mollusca; class Bivalvia; order Ostreida; family Ostreidae; genus Magallana; species Magallana gigas. The sequence goes on along the minus strand of NC_088855.1, from coordinate 55,000,999 downwards.
GTGGGACTATTCCGGGGCCATGGTCGTGGATACACCAGCTGTTGGGACGATAAATTTCTCTGGTTCAAACTCCGGTGGAAGTTAAAATATTGCCTATTGTTTGGTGGACAATAATGTTCAATTTCTGAAATGCTGTGTTGGTCTGGAAAATCTAGAAAAGGTCCAAGGTAAGCTCTCAAATCTTTGATATTGATGAATCTCAGGGGGAAAAAATGAGTCACAATTTAAAAGAGCTGATTTAAAAAGCTGTCTTAATAACCTTTAGAACTCTAAGAATAAAAGAATAATTGTATCTGTTAGACTTCTATGTTTTCTAAGAAACAATCACTAGATGGGAAATCCTGGCCTTGGTCCGTCATATCGTTTACAGGCTAATTACACCCCTCGTCTACCGCAGGTGCTCTGCACGATTCACCTGAAACCTCTGGTTTTGTCTCAATGAGGGCCTTGTTTTGGACATACCTTTTTCTGTTGGCTCAACAGATTGCATGTTAAAACATCTTACCATGATCAATTCCATCATGCTGTTTGTACAGTGCAAGCAAAAACTTTGAGGAAACTTTTTGGATATAAAGTACAGTTAATGGCTGTGTATCATGCAGATCAGTGACAGACACTGATATTTGAGAGCCTTGTGGGAAGAGGATGGGTAGTTATAGGATCATTCTGTAAAGCCTAGGACCTGTCCTTACACAGGGGACCGGCTGTTATATAACCCAGTGCTTTTACTCTTCACTCAGATCCCATCAAACGATTGAATTTCTTAGCTCACTTTCCCATGACGTTTTAATTTTCAATTATTTGGAGAAATTATCCATTTACTGTGGAATGTGACTTTCAATGATCCGTGCAATGATTTCAATTTGTCATACATATATATTGCAGAATTAATAGTGGATCTGTATTATGGATAAAAATAGCTGTCTGAACTATTTACAATGACTACATTTTGATCTAGAATAGCTGTGTACACAAGGGTCCTGTTCATTTCCTCTTCCAATAAACCCGAGGTTCATTTGGCCATTTGTAGATTAAGTAAGGAGATGGGCGAGATTTTCCACTTCACATTGGAGTTAATTGGTTGAGATGAAAGTGCTCCCTAGTTTGTAGACTCAGATAGTCATCTGTGCCTTCTTACAGAAACTTGTCCTAAGGGGGGACCATCCAAACTTAGATGGCCATCCTGATCGTATTCATGTCGCTTACACTGGTGTTTTATATTTGCTTTATATCTTGGAGCAGTGGTAGGCATAAGTGCATGGAAAAATCTGTTATAATTTCAATATGTATACCCTTTCAACTGATATTCAGGGTTTTCAATGTAAGAATTTGAATTCTAAATTATGCTTTACTGATTTGCCAAACTAAATTAAAATTTTGTGCATTCAACCCCCATAGATATGACGTTATCTCAGTCTGTAGGGTGTTAGCTGGGAGATACCCCCAGAACGGCCATTACACTCTTGGAAAATATCAGTAATAATGCTTCCCAAATTCTTCTGACTATTTAATAAATACCAGATATTCTGTAATTTATTGCCTTCTGTGTTTAATTCTTTGATAGTCATAGACCTAACATTTAGTTGATAGCCCATTGTAAATGATTAACTGCTGAGCTGGATCTATGATACTTTGAGTGGAAGTGCTAGCTGACACGATGCACACACTGTTATTGTTTTATGACCCTGAGACTATAGCATCTCAGAACTTCCTGTTTGTTGAGACATTTTGTTTCTTGCAATTAGGGTTTAGTGATATTGCTATTTGATTTATATAAATATTTTCTTGTATTATATAGATTGAAGTTACTAAGATTGCTAAGAATTGACAACTGCTGTTGTTTTCATCAATCATAGCTTCTTTGAAATGTGTCCGCTTTGTCTTTGAATAAGGATGCTTTGTGTGTTATGTTAATGTAGCATTTGGGGCTATATGAAATGTTGATATCGGCCTGGGTAGCTCAGGGGTAGAGTTCCTGACTAGAGCTGTAGGGGTCTCGAATTCAATTCCCAGTCCAGCCATCGATTTTAATTGTACTATTTATATGCTCAATCCTCCTTTCCTACTACCATTAAGAAATTTTAAAAAACTCACTGGTGTGTACATGTACAGAAATCAGGCTCTGATAGCATAACTTACAGAGCCGAGCTGTTTCTTGAGTCCAGTTTTATCCACACAGTACAATATTGTACATTTCTGAGGGCTGCTCTCCAACAATTTCCCAGCATCTGTAGTGGTCTCCTTTATATTGACAACATGACTGTGAGTCTTGTGTACATAATGGAGCTGCTATTCTACACTTAATTGAGAGGACCGGAGATATTGTTTGGATTTTCTGTATTTGTTACTGAGATAACGCAGAGGACCGCTTAGCTTCCTCAAGCCATGGTATCGGTGGAGTTATTGGAAATACCACAAAGTGCTTTTATCCCCGGTTGAACCTGGGTAGCAGGTGGTCAGTTAAACAGCCCTCCCTATTGCGTCTATTAAGGAAACTCCAGTAGTAGCACTCTGCTAAAAAAGTTTATCCAAATTGACATTGATTTTTTTTTTCTTGTCATTTGTCAAAAGAAAAGTGATGAAGTAAAGTAGACTGAATGTTGGGAGGTGTTTTAGTGGTGGCGTGATTGGAGAGTGAATGTTGGGAGGTGTTTTAGTGGTGGCGTGATTGGAGAGTGAATGTTGGGAGGTGTTTTAGTGGTGGCGTGATTGGAGAGTGGCGAGCTTGATCATTTGTCTCTAACAAGTGTAACAGGAAGAAGGCTAAATCTTTGGCTCACTCAGCTCTCTAGTGGAGCTGTTTAAATCTTTGTGATGTGGTCAGCAGATCTTGATCACTGAGTCCTCTGGTGGAGCTGTTAAATCTTTGTGTGGTGGTCATCTGAGTCTCGATCACTAAGTTCTCTGCGCAGCTGTCTGTCTGGTTAAATCTATGGGTGGTGGCCAGCTGAGGCAATGAGTCTCTGAGGGATACACAGGAGAGAACTTTGTAGAAAGTAAGAACTTTGTAAGAGTCATTATCATGCGATGATCTAGAGGGGGGGTGGGGGGGGGGGGTCCCGACCCCCCCTGGAAAATGAAAATTTATTAAATTTACATAGTAAAATTATCGCGAAAATATGCCTCGGACCCCCCCTGGCAAACACAATTATCCTTCGGACCCCCCCTGGAAAAATTTTCTAGATCCGCGCATGATTATCATGTAGAGAGTACAAAATACTGTATATGATTTAAGGTGTCAGCAGCCTTTGAAGAAGTGACTACCTAATTCTTTTCAGCCCTTCTCTCTCTCTCTCTCTCTCTCTCTCTCAGATCTGTCAGAGGAATGCATGAAGTAGGTTTGTATATTATAACCTGACATAATGATGGGGCTATTAAGGGGTAATTACAAGGAATGAGGTCGATGACAGCTTACTGTACTCCTGGAGATAAGGTGACTTATTAGTACTTCAAACCGGACTGAGAGGATATAAATAAAGTCCATTGACATCTTATAGTGAACATTTAATTGTGTTGACTGAGTGAAAGTGTTTTCATGTTAAGATAATAAACTCTGGGGAGTGCTCAAGTTTTTATTTACTTAGCTCAGTCTTTAGTACTGACTTCACTACATGAAGTACTATAAGGGAACATCTCACAACAGCTGCAGTTTACAGAGTCTCCGGATCCCCTTGATTCAAGGAGATTCTGTTATAACTGATTACCCTTAAATTGTGTCAATTTGGACAATTGTTTAAAAATGAAAATTTAGTGAAGATTAAAGAAAAGTTGATGTTACGCTTTATGATGTGCCTTGTACAACCATTGTTTTTCTAAGTTATTTCAACATTGAGATAAATTATTCAACTATAAAGGACATAACTTCTCTGCGGCTATGCTGCACTGGTGGTGACTTCAGAGTGAGTAATCGGAGTTGTGGGTTTTGAGACCTTCCTGTAGATTGTGTGTGATTATGGGCCGTATGAGAAGATGACATTTGGTGCAGTACTAAGTCAAGGCCTGGAGTAGAACCTAGAATCGTAATCGCTTACAAGAGGGGAAGTATTGACGGATGTGTGACGTCCCCTCATCCGTCTCCTGGCCTTCGGACTTCAAGGTGTAACAGCTCTAGTGACCAAGGAGGCAGAAAATGTGTCAGCTACTCTGAAGTTCACAAGTTTTTTCACTGGATGTACACATTTGACATATATTTTGCCTCAGGGGAATTTTTCTATGTTAATGGTGTACTAATTTTGTTGCAAAAATGGATATTTTGGACAATATTATCCGTAAGAGTAAGCGTCACTCTGAAAATCTACAAACCTTCATAAAAGAACATATGTAAGTATGATTGATGTAGATGAATTAGTCAAACACTGTTCTAAAACCTTGTACTGCTGAAAACATGCTGACTTTATAAAGATATGTTACAGTGAAAGAGTATAGAAATGTATTACAAACATTTATATTTTAATTCTCATCTTCTCAAATTGAGATTAAACATGCAATTATTTAAGAAAAGAATCAGTTCTGCAAAACCTATTTCTTATTTCCCCCTCCGTGTCTTATTCAATGTTTTCCTGTGTTGTTCTTTAGTAAGGATATAGTTTAACATTGAATAACTATTATCTCTAAGTCAATGATGCACAAATCTTTAATCTTATCCCCATGTATTAACTAGTACATGTAGTGACTGCAATAGGTCTTATTTAATTTAAAGAGATGTGCCCCTTTAAGATAGAAATAATCAGATGCATGGACTTCTGACCATAGTGAAATGGGTAACTCCTAGATGATCAGATGAAAGAGCGGTAGTCCATCATGAAATAGCTAGCTAGGAGATCATCGGATGAAAGAGCGATGGTCTATTATGAAATAGGTAGCTCCAAGATCATCAGATGAAAGAGCTGTGGCCCATCTGATGTTTATAGCTTTTGCCCATGACACAAAGCTTATATGTATGGAGTTTGATAGAGTTTTGGTCCATCAGATGTATAGAGTTTTGCCATCACATGTAGAGGTCTGAGGCCCAGTGGCAACAGACCGAGACAGAACTTTGTGATTCTGTTGAGGGGCCCTCATCTTTTCCTGGTTTTCCTTTTGTTTAGCATATTAAAACACTCTCCCCTTTCCTCTTTTCTCATTTAAGTTGTTCATTCTATAAGTGCACGTAGTCTATATGAGTGGGTTTGTTGAGCTGTCGTCTCCAGTAGCTGTCTACAACATTTATTGAATTGATCATATTTTGCTGTATTTCAATGTTTACAAAGGGAACACATGTTTATATCAACATCAGACCTTGTTCATGTTATTTTTGGCACTTTGTTGATCATCCAAGTTTTCTGAATGTCACATCAAAACACATTTCTTTGCATGTCAATTTGTCTCTTGTTTACGAACAAAGAAATTGATATTAGAAGTCAACACTAGATCTTATAAAACTTGACTTGGTTCAATAAATCAAAGTTAATGTGCTGATTGTTACGATGAGTTAAATATTACTGAATGATAGCAAGCAGGGGCTGATTATGATGTTTGTACAAGTTATTAAATACTGTCACACGCTGTGAATTCTGATTAGCGTCTCTCAGAAGATCCAAATGTCACTGCTCTTACTGTAACTGTCTTTGACTGGTAAGGACTCGGTGAGAGCTTGGTGAGGACTCGGTGAGAGCTTGGTGAGGACTCGGCGAGAACTCAGTCAGGACTTGGTTATTACTCGGTGACAAGTGACGTAGAAGGAGCAGCTAAATCTCGGAATTAGTGGACGCTCCATCTCACATATTAAAGGGACTCTCACCTGTTACAGGTGTTGTTACCTGTACAGGACCCAGCAGGGGCACTGTGACCTCAAGGTGTGTAAGCAGAGTCATGTTTGAGGTACATCATCATTTGATGCTAGGCTCAATGGTTTGCCACATTCAGGGGGTACAGTTTTATTGCATTGTAACTGTTAGATGATTATTTGAAGCTTTTTCTGCTGTTTCGCAAATTGCAAGAATATAATCATAAGTGCCAATCTTTTGTTGTAATATCATATAGTTCACAACAGAAATGAAAAATTAGCTTATAATTATCAGAAAATCAAAGCAAGATTTTAAAATTTGCAAGGGATGCCTCTCTTAATTTTTGCAAATATTAATACTTTGTGTTTAATTGTGAATTAAAAGGATCCAGTGATGTCAAAGGTCGGGAACCTTGGATAATCTGGTAAATATTATGTGGCCATGCAGGTAAAATGCACCTTCATGGCCGTGAGAAGGGTTTAACTGAACTGAAATGAAGTGAAAATGTCCATTTTTAATAAGGTTACATTACACAGAACCTCATGTCCATGTCTGTGATATAAACCAAGGAATTAGTGGTGTTCCTCGGGAAGTGTTTCCAGTGCTGGGAGAAGTGCCCTTTTCCTGGTTAGGGTCAGAGGAAGGAAGCGGTTTTTATGTTATTATACGCAATAACTAGTGAGAAAAATTCGGTTTCTTAGCCCCACTTGTTAATGTATTTCATTAACTTGTTGATAAATGAGCAATTTTGTTGGTGGATATTAAGGACTGGTAGATACGGAAGGTTTTTATTGGTTTTGTGTACTGGTTAGTGAGATTGTTCCCATGAAGGCTGAATTTGGTAGGAGGCAGATCTCATTCTCGTCGCGGAGAAGGTAAGAACTGAAATCTTGAATAACTAAATGCACTGCTGAACTGATGGATACTGTATTAGTGACAGTAAAACTTTGCACTTTACTTCTACAGTGACTATGATAAACACTTTGATAACAATATCATTTTGATTTTCAATAATATTTTTTTTGCTGAATCTCTAAGAACAAGATGAATTTGTAGGACTGAAATGTAATTACTTTTAATCTTAGTATCAAGTATTGAACGATGGAGGTTTTATTGACTTTTCTTGTTATTTTATCAGCTGTTTTCTTTATGCTTGTCCCTCTTTTAAATGACATGGAGTTTTATCATACTGAAATAATAAATGTATCCTTATCTTTCTGTGTACACCAAAGTCAAAAATAGAGCCTTTCTCTCTCTGATTAGAATATAGAGCCACTTAATCTTCATGTTTCATTCATAATTTTGTGCCATAATTAAGCAGGATGAGTCATTATTTTAACATGACGATTCCAGGTGAATGTAATTTTAAATCTTGCTTTCGTGTCGAAGTCAATAGTCAAATGAAGAAATGAGACAATATTGGATCATATTTCACTTGTTTGTATCGGAATTTTAAATTTTCTGAACTTTAAAGAAATAATTGGAAAATGAGTAGGCTTATAGTTTCTGTGTCATAAAAAGTAAAAGATCTCGTGAAACAGTGTGTCATTTAGCAGCTTGTGTTTGTGACGATCCAATTGATCAGGGATTTCAGAAGATTCTTTATTAATAACGGAGTTTCATCATTAACTATTAATACAAAGCAATGAGCAGTGCGGCTTATAAAACTGATGGGTATGGCACTGTTCGCATGTCAAAGATAATGAAGATCTGGAAAAGCTTGATGAATCGGAATCAGTATGTAGTCCATTCTACTTGTGTCAAGTAAGTTTTAAGTGGATCAGACTGTGATTGTCTTAATGGAATTATACTTTCCTTTATATTTTAGGCAACATTTTATGGAAAATCATAATAAATAATACTGGTCAATAAATAATGATAAATAAATCATAATTTTGAATTTTAAATATTTTATGATATGAGAGCAGTGCCAATTTATTAATCTGAAGACGAGGCGCTACAGTCATGGCATGTAAACATACTGGTTTTATTGGCCTCTTATGTTATGGAGGGAGGGTGGTCAAATCCATTACCTTGCCTAATATTGGGGTTATTGATCATTAAGTTTATGACCCATTATGTGGCCATCAGTAGGTTTACTGGTCCCCTGTGTCAGTCTGGTCACAGTCAATGACTGTTGGAATGGGGAAACTAACATGGGACTAACCCACTCCAAATGGACTGATGGGTCACAGAGTTAACATGGACTGATAAGCTACGTTTCTGCTGTGGACCAATAAACTGCCCAACATCTCACAGGATTTGAGAGGGCTGCCAGATTTTAATGAGAAGTGAAGACTGGTCAGAATGGTCCCAGTCTGTAGTTAACATGATGATGAGTACAGTGTAACAGCAGAGTACTGACGATCATGGTTTGTTAATTCAGAGTGAGATTAAGGATATTGAGGTGTTCCATGTGTTTTGAAAGGGCAGGGCATTTTTGTGAACTGTAGAATAGTTTTTATTTTTTTGTAGCAATTTTCATTTGCCTTGTTTGGAAGAGAAGGGTTTTTGAAGCAAATTTTTTTTCCAGAAGAATTAATGGTAGATTGTTGTGACAATTCTTTTCACCTTCTTTAGAGGATTTATCAGTTAATTTAAGGATTTTTGTAGTGAATTGTCTTAAGGAGTGTACAGGACATGATGTTAGTTCACATGCACATTGGGATGACTAATGCTATTTTGGAAACAGGAACTTTACTGTGACAAACAGTCATAATAATACATTAAAATTCATATTTAAAAGTCACTGATCACATGCATTGTGGAATGATGTAAGTGTGGTTTCTTTTCTCCCACAAAGTCAGACTCCTAGTATTCAGGGAGAAGGGCAGTGAATTATGGTGAGAAATCTGTAGAGATCTTAATTTTATGTTTGTTGCCCAATTCCAGTTGCATATTGAACTCAGTCCACCTCATAATCTAACGCTCCTTGCTATAATCACCATGCTACTCCTTAATTATCGTATTAGATTGTAGTATATGTTGCGTGATTTATATTTTTTACTTGGTCATTGTGGTTATAGCAAGAAAATTAATGGCAAACACACTCTTCTTAGTGAGTCCCAAGACCTCAGGACTAGGCAATTATATCGGAAGTGTGAAAAAGACTGACAATATTCTATTATACCTTTATCTTTTTAATAATCTGTGGAAGATCCTAATTAGTGCCTTAATGAGATATATCTTTGTTGTTCATTGTGTAGGAGAAAGGTGTATTGTCAAAGATGTGTAGAGAGACTCAATTGTCTCTGTTTCCTTATTCAGTATAGTCACAGTCTCATAGATATGAAATTTCAATCAGACCAGAGGGTCTCTATATCGGTCCATCTTTATATTCACCGCTATCTCTGATCTCGATGGTTGCTTGACTGAGTCTAACTCTCTCTCTAAGTTGTTGACTTTGATAACCGCATTGATTGTACAACAAAACAAACACTGCTATATGTAATATTGGTACATGTAATACCAGTCTCCCAATGATGAACCAGGTAGCGGCCGTTTATGATCATGCACTCCTAACACCACAGTATTGCTGCTGTGTGACAGTTTAATACAGCCAGGATCAGCTGAGGAGGATTCACGGTCTGCCTTGCCAGGAATATTATTAATGATTTATTATTTATCATTCTCTCATTAATAGGCTGACTGTCACAGGTGAGAAGCTGGGGGCAGGTAGATTTATTACCTGTTACATTCTGTTAATATGTATCATTTATCCTCTGTTAATGACCATCATCTACTAAACTGATGGGACCGACAGTGTACCGGTATTTAGACTTGTTGTATTGGAACTCTCCAGTCAGCTCCACTACACTGTATGTAAAATATTTCATAAATAAACGGTGGCATTCTTGAGCTGAGGAAAACAATATTGAGATCTGTTTGATGTTGGGCCAATTGTAGTTGTTTTAAAGCTGCCTCAGCATTGTGTGAGAATAGTAAACCTTTGTGTCAAATGAAGACTTTCTCTGATGTCTCCTCTCCCTTCTGCAGCTGTTGTGTTGTTTTTTAAGTGACCCTTACATTAGATTGTTTGTACTTGATGGTCCCACTTGATGGAGTGTCACAAGGCGGTGCCCTGACGACTGAAAGTCAAGGAAACCGTCGGAAGTTCATCTCAATTTACAATGGCTTATCTCTACGCCCCATAAAAGTTTGGTTATTATTCAGTTGACAACTTCATTTTTGTGTGTTTTTAGTTGAGATTTTATTTTAATGAGGTAAAAGTTTAATACTTTTTGCATCCAATTGACAAAATGCTTTAATCTAAGGAAATAAGAATTTGAAAGAATTCTTTTCTTATTCAAACTAATTCTTAGTAGTGGGCTATGAGTTTATAAAAACATCTCTAAGAATATAGTGTATTACAATATGAAAGATCAGTCGTTGATCTGTATCTATGTCCGCTGGCCTGTTTAAATTTTATTTACTTAGAATTAACACAAGATTGTATAGATAACTGGGTAGACCAGCCCCTATCTGAAGTGGTCGACCACAGATATACAGGGCTCTGACAGCAGACATGGACAGCAGTGCCCCTCATAGACCGGGCTGTCTGACCCCCAAACATCACAGGATAACTATGGACCACTATTATCGGGACTTTCTGAGGCATCATCCACAACTAATGAAAATTCTCTTTCTTTTCAGAAAGCAGAATAATATGGAGGGCAGTTTATACTGTGATAATCATATCCCAGCCATGTCCAAGCCTCCACTGACCTCCGGGAAATCTCGGATCCCCTCCTCCCCGGAAGACCATGAGGTGAGTAACAGGTTTAACAAGAATGTTGAGGAATTCCCCATCACAAGGTGTCAGGAAAACCTGTCGCAAAGTCGAACCAGTTTATATCACGAATGACTTGTTTCAAAATTATGAATGAATTAAATGTTCATTTGTCATTTAAACATTCTGCCTTTTTCACACAAAGAAACCAAAGAAGTCCTAGATTTAATGACTAGAGCTGAGAGTGAATATCATTATTATTTTATTGTTGTTTCAGTCAATGCATGCCTTTGAGATGCTGATAAATTACCAGGAGAGAAGTCGGATAGATGACCAGAGGTGTGACATCAGCTCATTCATTCCAAAGGTAAGACCCCATACCTGTCTGTCGGGTCAGTACAACAGAGCATGTACATACATACATGGTATCTTAAGGTTCTAAGCTGTTCTTCAGTCTATGTTCAATATGCCAAACCAGAGGGGACTGCCTCTGGTAACCTTGCTGTAGGTATCCAGACTTAACTCTGAGGAAATCTACCTGGTGTTTTAACGTCATTGATACTACCTCCCCCTCTCACTGCATGATTTAATTCCCTGTGCCTTTTTAAAATAAACTAACTTGCTTGAGGGATTTGATATAACTACTCTCTGATAACCTTATAACAGTGTAGAGTGTGTAAGTTTCTCCGCTGATAGACAATAACAATGTTGTAGGGGGCGTCCGCTGAGTTTTACGAATACGTCCTGAATTTCCAGAGTCGGGGGCGACTGGAGGACCAGCGGTGTGCGATGCCTGATGGCCCTAAGGTTGGAGGCTCAAATCTCCAGTGTAGTAACCCTTCTGTTGTACGCTTATCCTTGGTCTTATTCAGCCACTTGTTTATATACATATGTTATTCCGAGTATACCTGCTTTATAGGATATTCTATATCATGTTGTTTCAGGGGTTTTTTTTTGGCAGTTTGTTTGCTATTGCTAAGAATTTTTAAACAATGATTTCAGTTTATTTAGCATTCCTAATCCTGCAATACTTATAGTTGTTCAGTTTCAGATTTCTTTATATACTGAATGTATTCTTTCCTTATTGATGTGTACTTATAATGCATGTAGAATATGTTCTGGAGAAACAAGTACAGTTAATTCTGCATGTTATATGTCAGTACGAGTACGTGCCAAATGTCACATAGTCCGCGGGGCAACTTTTCCAGTGAGGTTTTAGGTGTGAACGTGACACGGATGTAGTTCGTCTGTGTGGTGTGATCGTAAAAGATTATGGTGGCTCCTGTGTACTTTGTGACGTCATTCTTGTTGTCATTCGTGTTTTCATTTTTTAAGTACTTTTAAAAATGTGTTGCACTGAAGATCTGCTTACTGTGTTTCACAATATATACACATGTATAATTCTGCATGAAATAAATGTCATTATTTCAGATGTATGAATTATCGAAGTACGGTACTAGAGGTTATAAGATTATAGACTGTTCTCCTCTGTGGGTTTTTAGACCTGAATCCCCCGTGAAGGTGTTTGATTGAAGCCCAATAGGTGGCACTATTAGTCCGAGTGTGACAGTGTGGCGTCCGTGAGCTGCGGCGGACAGTCAGTGACGTGTGTCACACCAATACGTCCGTACGTCACTGTTATGTGACAGGGAAATGACAGATTGCTGTATCATATCATAGACAGTATTCAGCTCTGTCTGATGTTAATAATAACAGGTCAACAATCCACAGTCCATGTTGGGAAGTCATCACTTAATATATAGACTTTCTTCTCAAGCAGCCTGTTTATTGGCCAGAAATCTTTATCTGCCTCACTCATTACTGTATGCAGGGCTAATTTTACCCAATATTTTATTTGACTTTCTCCACATCCAAATAATTTTAACTTGTTTTGAGTTTACCCAGAAAATGAAATGACGTATGATGGATACTCTTTATAACACATTAATTTAAAAATGTTAAATTGGTTAGTCTTAAATTTGCCTGCTTACAACAAGGGCGAAAAGGTTTAAAATAAAATGGGGGTGAAAATTTCCCTGTATACAGTTTTAATTTCATGAGGACACAAACCTAGAACCCAGTAGTACTGGTATTAAATATAAGTATAGGGACTTCACCATAGTAATTAAAACTCATGAGAGATGAAATTTATCTTCAATTCTGGTGTTTATATTTTAGCCTCCTCTCACACCCACACAAATTGAGCAGAGGAAAACCATGGAGCAAATGGAACAGGTAATTAATGCAGTATCATTAATCAACTAAAGATATCCACACAGAAACAAACTTCAAACAGATTCAGATTATCACTTCATACAGCATCTTAAGTCAATATTTTCACCACTTCATAAATTTATACATTATCTTACCGGTAAGTCAATACACATATATATATTACCAATTGCTGAATTATTTTTTAACATTCTGAAGTTTTAGCAATGATATTTGAGATTGGTTTTGATTGATATTCCAGATTCTGAAGGACCCTGCCCCCTACCCTATGGTCTATATCCCCCCTAATGTGGGGTACTGGGAGGAGAGTCTTAACAACGCTAACCCAGAGTCGACCAGCCGAGTTCTTCAGGAGTCCACAGATATCTATGAAGATGAGGGTAATACAGCCTACAGAAAGTACTTCCTGGGTCAGGTGAGGGGTCAAGGTCAATGTCGAAGGTCATATGACAACCTTCGGAAAATGAAATAACTATTGGGAAGCACTAGTTAGTTTTGTTTGTTATTGATGGTTACTTGGCCGTTTCCAGGAACACTTTAACTACTGTGGACAAGATGTGGCCCTGGGTCCTCTTCTTCTGTCCCTGAAGGAAGAGACCACAGAGAGTGGAGAAGAGGCGATCCGATGTGTTCTCAGGTAAGTTTACACAAATGAAAATATAGCCACAGGTTTTAAACATGTGTTATACAGATAATTACTATTGACAGGTATAGAAGTGCATTTTGACAGGTGTTAATATCTTAAATGACGCATTTCAGAAGATATAAAAATGAAATTAGGTATTGATAGAAATTTAGTTTTTATGGATTTTTGTAGAAAGCCTGAGGCTTATCCATGGATAGACAAATTTTAATTCATAAACATGTAAAAACAGATTTTTATTTTATTTTTTTTATGTATGGGGCATTTAATAAAACCATATTTCAATTTCAGAACAAAATCCCTCTCCCAACATAAAGTCATTCTGTACAGTCAGCTGGATAATATTCCCAACCCTGTCAAGATCGCCAAGGTAAGGAAAGATAACTCTTTATCCATTTGGAGTCTGTAATCTGTGTGGAGTGTTTCTGTTGTTCTATGATTCCTGGATTATGACCTTGTATCATGTTTCGTACGACAGTGCTTCTATGAGGAGATAACCTGTGAGAAGTTTGAGCCTGTACTAACCACCAAAGGCTCGGCGTCCATCGTCCAGTTTGATGAACATAACAGGACCAATCTATACAAGTTTGGAGTCATCTGTCAGAAATTCAGACAGGTAAAGCAGACAGACATTTATTTCACCCTCTTGATGAAGAATGAGGACTCAAAACACAGTAGGACCTATATAAGCAATGTTTATATCCGAATTTCAGACAAAAGAAGAGCAGCTGTTTGGGAATAGAGGTCACAGCGACAGAATGGAGGAGTTCCTGAGTATGATTGGAGACAAGGTTTCCCTCAAAGACTTCCAGGGGTGGGTCAATGGTTGATGCTTCAGACTTTAGTGCTATCAATATACAGACCTGTGTGGTCACCTTCACTTTAATTTATATGAAAACCTTGCAATTTCTTGTCAAAGTATACTTTGTAACTGAATGACATTTATTTTCTTCAGGTATCGTGGAGGGTTAGATACCATGTATGGGCAGACTGGGGATAATTCAGTGTATGCTAACTACCAGGGGAGAGAAATCATGTTCCACGTGTCTACACTGCTCCCCTATACTGACGGGGACCCACAGCAGGTAATCAAAATAAATAATGAGGCCTAGTTTCAGAAGATACCACTATTATATAAACAAAATCTCTACTCTTTTTTATAGAACTCCACACACAACAACCACTCCATCTCCTCATTTCAAAACTTAACACACGATTATCAAATTTGTATTATCTGTTAGAGGATTTTTTTTCAACATGTCCACCACAGTAGAACTGATAATGTACATACATGTATCATAGTCTACATTTAATTCTTTGTCTTTTCACAGTTACAGAGAAAGCGACACATTGGGAATGATATTGTAGCCATAGTTTTCCAAGAAGAAAATACTCCTTTTGTGCCAAACATGATTGCCTCCCATTTCTTGCATGCCTATATTGTTGTTCAGCCGTTTACTGAAGATGGAAAGAACAAATACAAGGTAATAGTGCTGACTTTTGACTGGATTGCCATTATTCTGTTGAATTGTTATCGTAATTACTGGTTTTATGTACATGGTAATATTTGACATTAGCAGCTTGCATAATTCTGGTTCATATTACAGGTCGCTGTGGCAGCTCGTAATGATGTTCCTAAGTTTGGCCCACCTTTACCAAATCCAGCTGTTTTTGAACAGGTAAGATTTTTTTTACTAAATCCTTTCTTTAATTAAAGCCCATCCAGTTTGTTTTACTGGATACCTAATAGAAGCATCTGAACATTGTACTTTTTAGGGGCCAGAATTCAGAGATTTCATTCTGACCAAGCTCATCAATGCAGAAACAGCCTGTTATAAAGCAGAACAGTTCTCTAAACTTGAGGTAAATTATTGCAAGATTTTAGAATTCCCATAATATTGAATGAAGTGAAGATGTTGTCCACATATTGATTATACAGGAAGGATCTATATGTATGTGATTGTTTATAGGAGAGGACCCGCACCGCCCTGCTGGAGGTTTTGGTGAAGGACCTGGAGCGGAAGACAAACGAGTTGTTTGGGACCAGCTCACCTGGTCCAATCTCATCAAAGGACTCGCGGAACTTCATGGACAACATAAAGCGAGCACTTAGCAAGAAGGACTCTCGTCCGCTGGATTCCAGCAGTCGGAAGTCAAACGGGTCGGCCTCTCTGGCCCCTGTGGGAGAGGATGATAAGTTGTCTAGTGTAAGCCCCCATCTTGTTGTGATAGTAGAATGATGTCTGAAAGTAAATTTTATGTAGCTCAGGGTCAGAATATTATAAACTAAGTTACTTATAATTGTAAATGATTTTTATAGCCCAGGAAATCCCCGAGTGTCGGTAAGAAGGTTGGGCGACACAGTTTGGAAAGAAGATCAGTGGAGAAAAATCAGTAAGTACCTATTCTGCACAGGAAAGTCAGTAGGCAATAATCAATATAATATCATCATATATCATATCATAAAAAGCTATTTATTTGAGAAATTGGGTAATATGATGTATGCATGCATGGTATAGCCTCCCTTGATTTATGCATGAATGATCTCCCCTGCTATATAGGCTGCTGTTTTAGATTTCAGCGCTTTGACAGTCACAGTACTCAGTCATCCTACAGAACATGTAGCACACCCAACAGTCCTCAATCCAGCCCTAGCTCCACCGCCTCAGCCCCAAGGTAGGGCCCTAGACACGCCTCCAATTCATGCCCCATAGGGCAGAGTGGGGCCTAAAATCTATCTTCACAGTGCCTGATGGCTTTTCTATTCTAATTCTTAATCTTGTAACACTGTTGTGGTATTGAATCTTTTTTTTTTGGTCAAAAAGCCATGTAACTTGCATCATTTTAACATGAAATGTTATAATTACATATGAACTTAACATAATTTCTATTCTGCTCCCCTTAAATTATGACAAGTCTATAAGTTAACTTTGAAATTGAGCGTTGTTCAGTTCTGACGAGTAAATAGCAAACAGTACTCATCTTTTTCTTGTCAGTGTGTTCAATTCATCTAACAAGTGCTTGCTTTTTACATACCATTACCTTTGCATGACTCTATATATCCATCACAGCCTTTTGAATTAGACATGTTTTAAAAACATTAGTTTAAAATACCAATGGTTACAATATAACCCAAGACTTTATGCTATATTATAGATATTTCTGTTGACCTTATTAATATTTTTTAATTAAAATAAAATGTGTGAAATCTCCATATTATTAAAACAACAATAGCATTATCCTTGCCTATTTATGTATAACCAGCAATATGTACATACCAGGTATATGGCTGGTTTAGTGTCATATTTACTTGATTCCGAATTACTTTTAAACATATTCTGCGACTGTATTAAGATTGTATCTTTCTATTGAATGTTTTCATCTTTCGTTTTTCAGGCTTGCAAATTTTCAGCAGTTATCTCCCTCTAACTCTGAGAGCTCGTTTAACAGCATGGAAGATTTCTCTAATGGTCCAGGTAATGGACCACACAATCACGAGGACTCCGACACAGGCATGGTAAGATATCTATATCAAACATACTGCTGGAAAAAAAGGCCTTATAAAGGGATTATAAATTGTAGTAGAGTGATCATTACACTGCAATGTCATTAGGATCCATTATCTGGCAATACATATAGGATACATAAGAATAAACATTGAAACAAACGGTATCGGGTTTGCCCCGTCCACATGTTCACCTTAGTCCGTTTGCTCTGGGTCCCTTCGCTCTAATTATCATTCGCCCAAATAATCGTTCGCCTTAAACCTCGTTCGCTCCTTGTTTATAAATAAACCATATTATAAGTTATTTCATTTACTTTTACTGAGCTTAAAACTTGTTAACTTTTATTAATTATTCGTACTATATAATATGTTTTTCCTTCATCAAAAAAGAGGTTATTGGTATAATTGTAAGATTTTATTGCCGTAAATTGTTGATAACCGTCTTCTTGTTTTTATAATGATTCGCTTGGTGTTTTTTAAACAATTCAAGAATTTGAGACTTTAATTGGCTCATTCAGAAGCTTAGCAGATGATTATCACCTATTCTATCTTTGAAGAATTTACATATAACACAATCCTTTGATCTGTAAATGAGATATATACGGAAATGGAACATGTAACTGTATCAAACTACATGTCCTGTCAACCATGGTGATTATTATGTAGAAGTAGAAAGGGCGGTATTGTTTTTATTAATTATATATGTATCTTTCAAAATGTTTAAATTGACAAGAATACACAAAAATATATAAATTAATTAATCCTATATAATATTAAGGCGAACGGACACAGTGCGAACGGCGTCAAGAGCGAACAGACCTAGGGCGAACGAAAATTAGAGCGAACGGCATCAAGGGCGAACACGTTTTAGAGCGAACGAACAGCCAATCGAAACAAACCTAACCCATGAATTTTATTGGTTATAAAGTTTCAGAATTTCTAATATCGTAAGAGACAAAGACTCTGTGGTGTTTGATTGTAATGTTATAGAGAGAGCATTTATTCTGTGCTGTGTGTATTGTTCACTCTGTGTCTCTGTGTTACAGGAGAGCATGTCATCAGCAGGTACCCCCTGTAACCCCCACATGAAGACGTCCGTCTCCAACAGTCTGAGTGAGGACAGCTGTGGGTGTGTGTTTGTCCCCCAGGAGGGAGAAGGTACGCCCACAATCTGTGACCTTGATCTATGACCTGTAGTCAGGCCATGTCAAAAGGGTCTAATTTGTGTTCATATTGAATCTTTGCAATGATACAAAAATTACTGTTAAATCAGAAATTTGTAGTGGCAAAAATCTCATGGATTTCTGGGTTTTCCTTAATCAGTATTCTCAACATAGTATGAAACTCACCCTTAATTCAATATTTGATAATTGCTCCTATAAATTTGAATTCCCCTTCCCCCGGATCTAAATGATTAAACAGTAGAAAGAACTGATATCCTGCTGATACTTTTTAGGAATTGCTTGGGTTGATAGGTTATAATCCTGTTTTGGAATCAATATGGTCATAAGAAATTTTAGTATCTGAATCTTATAATGAACCTGTTGACATCATTAACAATTTTTGTAATTTCAGGATACGAGAATGTAAACAGGCACAATGAACACCTCAGTACAGAAATTCAGAAACTCAAAAAGGAAAAGAAGGTAACCTAGCCAGATTGATGTTAGGCGTTTTACTCTTTCCTGTGTAAATCTTTTTAGTTTACAGTCCGATGTCATTTCTATCCAGTGCTTTAGATAAGTAATGTAGAAGACATTGTTTTTGATTGCCTAAGCCTTTTTTTCAGTTGGATCAGAGGGAAATCCAGTTACTGAAGGACCGAGAGACTCAGCTCATGATTGAACTGCGCAGTGCTCAACAAGAAAACCAGAAACTTAAACTGAACCTCATAGCGGGGATCAGTCATTATGAGGCCACGGTTTGATCCCTCCTGAATTATAGGAATGGGGATCAGTCGTTGTTGGCCCATCATTCATTTGTTATCTGTATTCTGTACAGAGTGTGGGGGCACCGGTCCGTTTGGACTCTCCTGTGTTATAAACAGGAACTCAAAAGACATGCACCACTGCCATATATCTTGAAGTGATTGACAACCTGAGAGGAAGGAAGGTGGATCGTCTAGCCGAGGCCTAGATCCCCTGAATGTGGGGAGTGGTCAGTACCAGTAGACAGGAGTCCCTGCGATAGACAGAGACCAGAAACATGACACAAACAGGACCCATATATAGGGCAGATCAACCTTGACAGTGACCTCAGCAATTCCACGATCATCTCCATCAATCCATGTACCACTCGTGAGAGCACAAACTCACTCTGTGTAATCTCGAGAGATCATCAGAAACTTGCTGTATCAGTACATTTCTGAGAGTATCGTTATCTCACGGTGACTCAAGAGATTTTTAAGGATTTCTACAGATTTTGTAGGATCTTCTATTTTGAAGATCTCTACAGGTTTTGTAGGATCCTATATTTTTATCAGACAAAGTTCTTCTAGTCATTGGCTAATGAATTGTTTTTGTTGAATGTGATTTTGTGCATCGACATGTTACTCAGCTGTTGAAGTGTTGTTAAATTGTTGACTCTGTGACAATCAGATCCCGACCCAAACAAGCAGATGCTTCTGCTGATGCTGTTATTTTAGATGCTTCATGCTTCAAGTGTGAATAATTGTTATGCTGTAAATAGTTATCAAATGAATGCAGAAGTGTTGGATGTTCATTTGAGTGAGAAAGTGTTATTCTGATTTAATAAACAAAGTCTGCAGATTATAGCAGAACCATGGCACTTCCTAATGTTATACAAAATAGTGCAGAGAAAGTATTATACAGATTTATTATGTCAACAAGTAAAATTTGCTGACAAGCATACATTATATAATGGGAAAGTGCTTTGATCATAAGAAACTTGAGATTCAAGTGTACCAGTATATGGTGCGAGTCTGAGATGTGTTTGAGATTTAATTGTATCAGTCTGAGACACTTGTGTGTGATACATGCAAGTTTGAGATGTACGAGTCAATGTGTGTGGTGTTAATGGGTAGATGTCTTTGAGGTGTTCCTAAGATGTAAATTCTGAATGGTTAGATGCAAATGTACATAGCAAATACTGGTAATTAATGTTTTCAATTTGATCAACATCATAACTTCTTTCATTTCTTTTTTTGGTGATCTTTATGTTTTTTGTTTTCTTTTTAACATTTCTTGCTTTGAAAAGCCAAGAGTTTAAGGTCGAATAACACATCGTCACAAAATGGCTGACCTCTGATCGAAACGACATTTCGTTTTATTGAAAGGATTTTATCGATGCCAACATCTAACTTACTTCCTAGCCAAAGGGATAAAGTGTCGGGCTTGTGATCCGTACATCCCCCGTTCGAATCCCGCAGGGGCTTTTGTTGTTACTTACTTATTATAATTGAATTTTTTAGATATATATTTTTTATCCCAAATTTGCAAATTTTTCACTTAATTGAAACATGTACAGTTCATTTATCATTATATCTTTCATGATCAAATAATTTACTGTTAATATGAGTGACTTTTTCCAGCTGTGTTATTCCACCTTAAAATCTGTTCACCTTTAAATTTACAATGAAATACAAAACTGCAGGTTTAGAATTAAGTCCTTTAATATACATGTATGTTAAAAATGTGAAAGTGTTGGCGAGATATACGGATATCTTGAGACCAGTTTGGACGTCTGTCCTTGTTGTAATTGGATGTCTGAGATGTTAGTCTGTAAAACAAAAAACTTAGCAATATGTGTGTTTGTGGGATATCTACATTCAAGTGTGTGAGATATTTTAAGTGTCAAGTGTGTCTAAGAAACATGTGTTTGTGTGTCCGAGATAAACACGTTTAAGTATATGAGATATATCTGTCAGTGAGTGTTTCTCTGAGATACGTAAGCCTGTGATGTCTGAGATCAGTACCTAAGTCAGACACTGAAGCAGAGATCCTGAATGTGGTTGTGAATGTTTGATACAAGAGTGTTAGGGAGATTTGTCTGTGTGTGATATGAGTGGATCAAGGTTCATGTGTATTTGTTTGTAGATCAGAGTGGATGGAGACAGGATGTACAGTGTGGTGACTGGTTTCCATGGTTGGTGTATCCATGACAACTTGTTTGTTTGGATAGTGTATCCATGGAAACTGGTTGTGTGGATGGTGTATGATACTGTATCCATGGTAACTGATTTGTGTGGATGGTGTATGCGAGGTTCTTGCTGCGACTACCTGGTGCTACTCTGGTTATGTTTGTGCAATATTTTGTATCAGATTCTATTTGATGTCAACAATGTGTTCAATGACCCAGATTCCATGTTTTACCAAAAATTGGTAAATAAATTATCTTTATGTCAAATTTGTTTTGTTTACTTTTCTTTGAAGTCAACACTAGATGATTTATTCCGTTTACTCAAAAGATAAGGTAACACTGGATGAGTTGTTTGCAAGGACCAGTCCCACTTATCATACAATCCATGATCATTTACCATTTGCAGCAAATACAAATAACGTTATTTCCAATGATGATTTGGAAGTACATGAACTTGTTTTCAGCTGAAACTGTCCATTATTTCAGAGATTGTCTGAAGGACCACAAGTTAAAAAGCTGTATACCGGTAATATAAAACACATTGAGCAGTTCGAGGCTTATTAAAAACAAAGTAATGACAGGAGTTGATTTTATCGATTATTATTTATTTTAAAATCCACAATATGTAATTTTGCATGCATGGCAAGTAAATCCCTATAAGTATTTGAATTACGCACATTTTTTATAATATGAATTCTCCTACAGGAAATTCGTGAAAATTCAATATTAATCATGTTGTGTAATATTCAAAGAATAAGGCCGAGTCCATCAAACTGCGTATCAGTAATCGAAATAGTTATGAGAAATTGTATGGATCCAAGCAAAATTGAACTTTTGTCTCGTTCAACCAGACTCTCAGCTGTATCCGTTAATCTCTGACAAGCAAGAGAGACTCTCTGCTTGTCGGAGATTTACGGAGACAGCCAAGCGTCTGGTTGAACGAGACTAGATTATATTGAACTCAGGCGTAGGAATACATAAAATGTACGACTTCAAAAAATATCTAAATTGTTCGTACCATTTAAAATCTGACTATTTACAAGGTATCTATAAATTAGCTTCCTTGAAAAACAATGCTTAAGAACTCATTACATCGAATTTATTGATTAGAACTACGGTAAATGTTGTCAGCGGTGTTGATTTGTGCTTAGGTCCAAACACTGTTTCACTTTCGATTTGCCTGAGTAACTGCATAGGAGAGTTGATTAAAATCAACTCCCAATAAAAATGTATTTTTATTCTTAAAAACATTTCTATCTCCGACCTGCTTCATTTACCTGTCCCTATACAAAGTTAACTATGGGTCAGAAGTCTGTAAATTTTAAAGAAATGAACACTTGTAAGAGTTTGCTTACGTCATGAGTGTCTGCATTGAGATTAACAAGCTGAGTAAAATCCCACAGACATCTGTCATCTCTGTACAAACAAAAGTGTTGTCAAAGTCAAGTAGGATAAAATTTTCAATACCTCTATATGAAAATGGGAAAGTTTCAGCCTGACTACCCTTTTTCAACCCAATTTCCCTTAAAAAGGATGACATTAAAAGGAGCACATTATTATTACATGTATTAGAAGCACATAAAAACAAAAGCTGTATTTAGTATTTCTGTACAGTAAGGGAAATAACCAGTATACTCAGTTCAAAAAAGACAACAATTCTATAATCATAAGCTTTTATTTTTTCTTTCAAAGACAAATCTTTGAAATAAATATAAATTTAGTACACATTGGAGCACTTCCCTATACTTAAAACAATACACCATAATTTAATAAGTCACAATATTTCATGGTTGAATGACCTTTCATTCTTAATATAATGAATCCTCCTTCTTAACTTTCTTCCATCAGCTAATAAAAGATGTCCATGTAACAACACAATAGGAGTAATGAAACCGTGAGGGAGGACGCTTCCATTTGAAACCCCTCCCCCTCTCAGCAGGGGTGGGGAGCTGTTTTAGTGAAATAAAACAGTCTTACACGGGGTGAAGGTTTGTTGGTCACTGGTTCTACCCAGTGAAAATAGTTCCACAAATCACAGCTTGAATCGGGTCCTCAGAATAAAATGAATCCACACACAGAAGATTTAATCTTCCAAAAGGTCCTCCTCATCCAAATTAATGTCCTACAACAGAACAGGAGCCATTACTGACACACAAACAATATGAATAAACCAATTGATTTCTGACCTCAACATATCACAAACAGCTAGATTAGGCAATAGTGATTTCATCTATTGCTCCACTTGGTTTATTGCTATAATTGGTTTGTATTCAGGTATTCTGATCTTTCTTTTGTAAATGTGTAAATATTTTTGGGGGTTTTTTTTGTACCTCATGAACCATTGATAAGGTTTGAGAGAAATAAACATTCAAACATTCATGAATTACTAATTCAATACAATAAATTAAGTAATACAATAAAGAACAAGTTTTGTTGAGCACGGTGTTCTGAACTACAATTACTCAGACGGCAAGTTCTTTGATTTAGGAAAGTGGACCATGATAAATACACCAACAGATCAAATGCCGTTTAAAGTTGTATCATTATTATAGACTTTTTAAATTTGTTGGGAGCACTTTTATTGAGTTATGAAAGCAACAAAACAGGGCCAGGGTAAAATAGGTATAAAAACATATGCACAGACCTTGTGAAATCTTTCAACTCACTTGTTCACAATTGTGATGTTAGTAAGTAATGATTTAGTTGAGCACAGTTAATAACTATCAGGTAGACTAATGACATAGTTAATAACTAATCTGTAAGGGAGCCCACACCAGGATATAGCATTCATCACAAGTTATCACAGTAATCAGGCTGACTAGGTCAAGTATATAAGACAATGTCAAACTTATCAAGAAAATTCAATAGTTAGTACATGTACCCTATCTAAATATTTTCTCCAACATTCCTTTTTCGTTATGTTTGAGACAAGACACAAAATTTTACAATTTGGTTCATAGGAAGATTGACTTGTACACAAATTTCAATCATTATTTTAAGATATCAAAATCTACAGATTAAATTCTATCAGGTGAAAGGTCAAGTAACATGCTATAAGGTCACCAAGGGTCAACAAAACCCAAAAAATTCCTAGATCATCAAGATGCTCTTATTTACCTGGTCAGCAGAAGGGAGGTCCTAAAAGGTACAGACAGAAATGAGGACAAGGTCATAAATCTAAGTAGGGTATACTTGTGTACTAATTCTAAAATGAGGTCGGGGCTCTCTCATAAGGTCAAGGTTACACTGTATATATTTGTATGAACTATTTAAGAATACTCTGTGATGTACGTCACTTACTGAGGTGTCCACATTGTCAATGTTCATGTTTTCTAGATCTAACTCCAACTCCTTCTCTATGTCATCCATTTCTGTTTTACTCGGGGCAGGATCTGGGGGTGCTGTTTCCTTCTTCTGTGGTGGGGGAGAGGGCGCCTAGATGAAATAAAGATTTGGGTCCATTTTAAATTTCACCATAGACCATTGTATTTAGCAGTTCACAACTTTACATTATATCATAGCAAAGTTACAAAGCAAGGACAGTGTATCTTGGTTAGCTCTTCATAGATACATAGTATAGTTCTTCAGTGTTGGACACTGGCTGACTCACCCTGACACTTTGTTCAGTCGTGTCGGGGGCCTGTTCAAAGTCGTCCCCTGCATCATCATCATCATCATCGCCTGGTCCGCGGACGAATGTGAACGAGCCCTGCTCCTCGGCCTGCTGCATCTCATCCACAGGGACCCTCTCGTGATTTGGCTGAAAACACAACAGAATGTCTTCAAATAGAAACAGTCAACAGAAAAATAGGAGGTATATAAAAAGATTTAGGCCTTTTTACATTCAATTGTTGCAGGTAATAAAACAACAATTTACTTATTTTTCCATGCCCATTGTTAACCTCTGAGACAATGATTTTCACTCACCGGGACACGTGGGAATTTGTCCGCCGGGATTGCACGCTGCCTCTGTGGTTTGAGATAAGCCTCGGTCTTGAGGGCATTCTTCCAGTCTGGGAACAAGTTCTCATATTCCTGGGGCTCAGCCAAAGAGTTGGCGGCCTTCTTGTTGACTTTGGCTAAATGCTCTCTCCACAACTCCACCACTCTGTTACAAAAAACCCAAAATCTCTGATTGCATATGATCATCCCAAAACCTAGTGATTTTCACTTTTAGCAAGCTTGCTATGCATTTTATCTTTCCATGTCATGCAACAAGGCTAGCATATGTATTTTTAAACATTTTATGATAAAACACTACTGTTTTTATGGATATCTGCAATAATTTAGAGACTTTTTACCCAACCAATGAATGTTTTACATCTGTACTCCAGACTGTTTCTGTTACTTTACATTGTATGTGGAGATTTACCTTGAGACTTGACTAGGAAGGTATGTTCTGGCGAAGAAGGCGGCCTCCGGAAGACGTCCTGTGTTAATTAACACCTCCAGGCACTCCTCTAGTCTACAACAGCCAGCAGTCATTGAAATATTATATACTGTATACAGGGAAATATTCGTCTCCGTTTTATTTTCGCCTCTTTCACCCTTGTTGTCAACGGGCGAATTTAAGACTGAGCGAATTACGTTGTCTCAAACTATCTCTCTTAAAACACATCTATGTCTTGGCGAATTCAAGACAGGGCAAAACTGTTTGCAAGTGTAGTAGGGCGAAAATTACTGTGGAATCGTTAGATTTCGTGGTGGTTCAATTCTCGTGGAATTCGGGGGTACCTCTTATCCGCAAATTAACATCCTCCACGAACGAATAAATTAAGGCTATATAGTCATATTTCCTTTTGTAGGTATACAAGAATACACAAAATTACATCCTTACGAACCTGTAGAATTTAAGCAATCCACGAAAATTGGCCCCCACGAATTTTAATGATTCCACAGTACCCTGTATACAGTAACATGCTCACAACTGGGAGCTCATTCATCATAGTATCAATAGGGCAATTTATTGTCTACTCATAATATTAACAATAGGGAGTAAGTACCTAAAATTATCCAATACTATTTTGGAGTAGTTAGAAACTGTGGTTTCATTAATGTTTGACTGTGGATATAAATATTTGTGGATTAAGTCAAATTTATTGTGTCAAGATCTAAGGATATATAAATTCCCACAATAAAATTTTTTGACAAGTTTCTAAACACTCAGATTTGAGGATTGACTCAATAAGGAAACCCATAAAAATTAGTGTGCAACAAATAATCATAAAACCACAGTATTACATGCATCATGTTCACAAATTTTAAAAGATTCATAGATAAAGTTACTGACCTTCCAAGGACAAAGTGTGAGACGAAGGCGACGTTGTTCTGGCCGGCTTTTTGAGCCGTGTCCCCCAGCTTGGCCACCATCTGGGCATTCCCAGCGGAGCTGGCCAGCAGCAGGAGACCCCCAAAGTCACTGGCTTGATGGAGGCACTCCTGGGCAAGACCAAACTCGCACTTGCTGATCGCAAGCTCTGCAAGCTGCTTCCACTTCTGCTCTGACTGTCAATAACAAGGCCGCAAAAAATAAGAGCAAATTCTATCACAACATAGGAATCTATTGTAAAAAACTGATCAATTATTATAGGTAGACACTGTATCTAAATACCTCAAAACTTGCATGTTATAGTTATAAATTTTCTTGATGTCTCCTAGATAAAAAAAAAATTCCCTTACCTCTGCTTCTTTGGCGATCTGATAGCAGGTTTTAAGATCTCCTAATTGTATGGCCAGCTCAAACTTGTGTTCTGGGTCACATGTCACAGCTAACGCTTGGGATTTAAAGCCCTAAAAACAGTGAAGGATACCCATACAAAAACTGGTCAGGAAAAATGGAAAAAGAACCTTTACAATAGACATATGAAATCCTCATAGCAGAATTTCTTTCAATGATAAATGTACTTTGCCTCCTTTGTCAAACATGAATTAGCCATGATTATACACCTATTGGGTCATAGGCTCACTCCTTACCTGTTTCTCCAGGAAATGGGCAACCCTTGATCTGTGTTCTTTAGAAATCATGGGTAATATTTTATCTGCGGTTTCAAAGTCTCTTCTCATGACAGCTGTCTGGTACTCCAGCACCGAGACGAGGAGTGAGAAACTGACAATGTTGAGTTCCTTGTCTCCGAGGTACAGGCGATTGTCTTTTGGAATGTAACCAAGCAAATACATCATTCTGTGAATAGAGGAAAAATAATAGTCATAACTGTTCATAATTATATGTTAATCAAAAATGTTAAATTGCAAATATACAGGCAATTTACATGGTGCAGCACCATAGACTGAGATATTGACAATAAGAGACACACCTATCCAGGTGAGCTATTGTGACGATTTCCCCGCCCACGTAGTAGTTGAGCCGGTTGACACTGTTGGTGTAGATGAAGCAGTCTCCCACCCACACACCAGTCTTCACCGTCTCATCAATCTCTCCCACCACATCAAACGCTTCCTCAATCCCGTCCTCTCCGATCTCTTCCCTGTTGCCCTGGGCTTTTTCCACGGCCTCCGGGTTGTATTTCAGGACAAAGAACGACTCGTCTGTAGTGATACAACACAGCTCTCCATTCTCACTCCAGTACACCTACAAGTCAACCAAGTCTTATCAGTAAGTCACAAACCGTGCTTTAGTCTCATTTAATGGAAAGGATTTGCAAGAAGTAAGAACTTCTTTTATATTCTGAAGTAATTAATTTTGTATCATATCATTTATAACATGCTCACATTTTTTGGTGTTATTTCTATTCGTCGTATAAGTTCTGTGGACTCCCAGTCATAAAATGCCAGGCCACTCACTGACCGTGTGCCCAATAGGAATCCTCCATAAATACCTGTAAACAAAACAGCCGTGTTAACTCTACAGCATACTTGCCAACTGACCTGATTTCGTCGGGTCACCCCTGATTTTTCAACCCCTCACCCGATTACTTTTTATGACCCAGTGGGTCATGCTTTTCACCCAATTTATGTTGAACAACCAGAAAATCTCCTGATTTCCGGATTTGGTTCGTTGCATGTTTGACTTCCAGTTATGAACTCAAGCTGAGCTTGGATTTATGTAAAAACCAAAGGTTTAAATCATTAACCGTTATGGCTTCCAATAAGAAAAGGTCTTCATCGGGGCCAGCGGAATCAAAACCAACAAAAAGAAAACGATATTTTTGTTCCTTTCAACATATCTGGGAAAATGTTCCCATGGGTAAAATAAAGTAATCGAGTACAAAACGAGGCTTTTTGTGTTCTATGTTACGCACATTTGAATATTGGATTTTGTGCCCAAAATGATCTGACTAAACATTCACAAACATAAAGTCATGTATAAAATGCTTTTTAATACACAAAAGTCTTCCAAGTCACTTACAACTTTTATGCCATCGTTTACAGAGTTCAAAAGCAAGGTTTATGTAGCAGAAACTCTTTTTGTATTTCTTTTAGCTGAACACAACTTACCATTTTCTGTGTCAGATCACTTTACAAAATTTAAAATCAGCAACTGTTAGTTAAAATGCTTTTTTGCAATAAAGTATTACACATATGTTATAACACATATTTCTATTGTATATACCAATGAAATGCATGGTAAATATGTCGTGAATGTCGTTACGCGCTATGACCAGGATTTTACTTTCCAAATTTGGGCTGCTTTCAAGATCATAGCTGCTACGTAGGGCTACATAGTTGAATGATAAGCTAGCCTAGCCGCTACGTAGATATTCATAGCCTAAATAATTTATGCTAAGCATCAAATTCAAGATGGCCACCTTAGTTACTACTTTGTAACAAACATGAAATATATTTTATTTAGTGATATTTTGTTTATCTCTTAAGTTATTATGAATTTTAACATGTATATTTCCACTTGAAATAAACAAATTTTGTCGATGTAAGTAATCTTTAGATGATTATTTCCAACTTCAAATCTGAGACCCAGCGGCTAGCCTACCGGTCCGTTCAATAGACCTAGATATCTACGACCTAGCGGCTAAGCTAGCTGCTACGATCTTGAACGCAGCCCTGGTCATGACCAGATTTTCACATTGGAGGTTGGAAAGTATGCTCTACAGTCACAGATTTGGTTCAAGACTACATGTATCTATATAGCTCTTTATCATATAATGTGACCCAACATTAATACCATTACAAATTGGAGACCCTTTTTTTTTTGGTCTACATCATAACAAGTGTTCAGATACTGAGCTGGCTGACTGAATGTTGGTTCATATGAACATGTACAGTCACAGAGGGCCCAAAACTACATGTATCAATTCACATAGCTCTTAATCATACAGTGTGACCCAACATCAACACAATCACAAATAGAGTCAAGAAATTTTTTTTTGGTCTCAACTTCATCAAGTGTTTAGATATTGAGAAGACTCAATGAGTTTTAGTTCATGCAAACATGTTTTCATTCTTACCCTCAGCCCCAAATTCTGGTTTGAATGCCTTTTGTTCCTTAAAGTTTTTAAAGATTTTAACAGAACTGGTGGATTCTCTGGTGGCGTACACTGAAGAATCACTGCCCCAAACAAACTCCTGGGCAGACCCAAAACTCTTGTTCCTGAGTGCCATGGCCGTGTAGATGATGTACTCGCCATCCCCACACACCACCACAAACCTGTAACACAAGAGTAAGACTTTATCATTGTCTAGTCCAAAACTAATGCTTGGGTTTCTAGCATGTGTGTACACTGCATCTGAAGTGTGTATCTGATAGCCCACAACTACACACTGACCTGCCATTGGGGTTGTGGGCGACTGTCTGGGGGTAGATCTCACAGCTGCCCATGTCCTTCACCGCCAGAGGGAGCCTCTCTCCATCCTTCATGTCCTGGTCTCCGATAGCCTTGATGTTGGCTTGCTGTATCTCCGAGTGTTTGGCCCAGATGATCTTTCCACTGCTGTCCATAGACATGGCTGGTTCCTCTCGACCAAGCTGTACAATACAAACATAATATGCTGCAGCTAAAACATTCTAACATTCTCTGGATTCTATATCATATTCAACAACAAAAGTACTCCTTTTTATAACATCCTTTCAGAGCAAGAATTACAATGGGTTACCTTAATAATGATGCTTCCTTCATCATAACCCAGAGCAACATTATTGGAGCCTTTCTGGGCAGCAATGGCCCACACCCTTTCCAGCCCATAATTCAGCGTGCTTTCCAGTCGGTATGTGTTGGCATGCCAGATTCTTACTGTACCTGTTAAAACAGACCAGATCATTATTTATATGCACAATGGTGTGCAGATTTTCATTGCACATGCTGTCAAAAACCTCTAAACAGTAAACAGATTAACTATGAGAAAGGTCTGATAATGAGAGTCAGGCAATTATAACAGTACTGTATATTCCTTATCTTATGCAAGTACAATTTTGTTTGCATCAAATCGCGAGAATATTTCATAATGAATACTAAATTTCAATCTTAGTTTCACATACTTTAAATCTGTCAGAAAAATAAAAAGCAAAAAATGATTTGAAATCTTGGACGTGTGCTTCTTACAATTTTACGTAGATGTTATATTCTTGTGTTTGATTGGGAATCTACAGTAGCTATAATCTGTTACAAGTGTTGGTCTGTCTGTATGTGTATACTGACCATCCTCTGAGCCGGTCATTATGATGGGGAGCTCAGGGTGGAAAGCCACGGCCGAGATATTCTGGGCGTGTCCCTCCAAAGTCTGCACACAGGTCTTGTTCTAATACAAAAGACAAAGCAATCTTTACAGCTATAACAAAAGACAATGCAATCATTACAGGGAGATTTTGTTAGAATTTAAGGATAAATATTCCAAAAAACTTTAAAGTACACACTGTTGTTTATTCTTTCATGCAAAGACATTTATATTTTAAATTAAAAGTACTGACTTATCTATAAACGAAACAAAGCTACATATACCGTATTTTTCGGGGCATATGTCGATGTGGGGCATAGGCCGAATTGCTCATTTTCAGACAAAATTCAGGAAAAATCCTTAGACTAGCCGAATTAGGGGATAAGCCGATTTTCAATCGATGATTACTATAGTGAAAGTATGACCGCTGATCAAGGAAGTCGTCGTATTAAGTATATACTTTCAGAATATCGATGTAGAAAGTCAAAAGAGTAATTAAAGTTATCAAATTTGCTTAACATATATATTTTAAGCAATTATTAAAAATATATCTGTGTTTTGTGGCTGTTTGGTGACTTCCGTATTCGTCGGTATATCGTTACGTATCGTAATTTTACATAGTGTAAATCTAATTGCAACACCCACCTCCGTGTTCTGTCTGATAGAACTAAGTATAATATTTTACCAAACCGTTTATATTTTATTAAAACCTTATTGCTAAATTTCATTTACCAGTAATTAAGTTATACTTTGAAAGCTACTTGTAAATACGGGGTATGGCGTCCATTAGCTCGATCAACACGTGGTTTCATATTCAAATAGAGTTAACACGTTATCCCCCGTAATCGCTATGAATGAAAAAACGAAATATCACACATAAAATATTTAATTTGTGTTCTTTTCCATTACGGTAATTAATTAAATAGTAACTTGCTGTTATGCATAGAAGTTGTAATGTTAAAAGCACAGTTAATGCAATGAAGTGTAACGGTGTACACTACGTGCCCCCAGGCTGTGTTCAGTCACGAGTTGCACACCTTTGTTTATACACACGACACCAGAATACCGTTATGTTATCCAAAAGAAAATTAATTATAAAAACACAAAGCATTTGATTTATTCTACACCCAAGACCAGTGAGTCCCACGAGCGCAGACATGAAGAAATTCAAAAATTCTGTCATATTACATTCTACCCGGTTTCGTTATCTTTTTTACTACGCAATCATAGTTTCCAGGGTTCATACACGCCGGAACATGGGGATAAAATACTTTTGATTGGGGTTGTAAAGATATACCTCGTACAGTACGGTTCATTTTATTACTCACGATGTCATAACAAATATATCAACGGGACAACTATCGAACAATAGTTCAAACAGATGAGAAACAAAAACAAAACAACCCTCATAATAAACTGCTACAACAGTACAATGGATTAAAACAGTGGATTTTATATTTGAATGTTTAATTTTTTCAACTTTGAGACTACGATAAGCCGATCCCGGGGGATAAGCCGCGGCTCGCTCATCGGAGAGAAAAAAATACCGGCCTATGCCCTGAAAAATACGGTATTAGCATCAATACACGTTAAAATACATGAGAACTGTTCCTTAACCATTCTTCTGATCCAGAAATCAACTGTACCTGGTAATCCCAGATTTTGATAAGTCTGTCATCAGCTCCAGAGATCAAGTAAGGTTTGTCTCCCCCTGAATAGTAGTCTACACAGTTCACTCCCTTTTCATGTCCCTCCAGAGTAAAATTAGGTGTGTTTGATCCCAGATTCCAAACCTACAATCAACAAACAAATAATACTGAAGGAACTACTGGTCATCCTCTATAAGACCGAATGTGGTAAGGCATAAAATATGTTCAATGCTAGCTATGTTGAGATCTCAGCGTGAGTTTGAACAATCTCTTGATTACTATCATGACTGTAGACCAGACTGCAGCCAGCCTTTATTGCCGTTACCCCAGATACATTACCTTGACTGTTCGGTCCAGTGAGGCACTGGCGAAGGTGTTATTGTCTTTGGGGTTGATGACGATCTGCATGACATAGTGGGAGTGTCCCTCAAACACCTGGTTACAGGCCCACTTCTTGTCCCAGTCCCACAGCTTGATCAGCATGTCATCTACAACACACAACAACCTGTAAGTCTACACATGTCATCTACAACACAGAACTGCTGAAAGTATACAATACTACGTATACACAAGTCTTCACTTTCGGCATCTACAACACAGAACCATCAATGACTTTGCCGATGATACAACAGTTTATTACTGTGTGATAAAGACATGCGCACACATAAAGGCTTGAAAATGGCTTCTAAATTAATTATGTACAAACAAACCTGTATAATAAAATTTTATATTAGCTATCAAAATTGACTCCAATGAAATAAAATGGCTCTAATGAATACATTGTCAAGAGTATTTTTTACTCTGTTGAATAATCAACAGTTTTCCACAGGGTGATGAAGACTGTGTGAGTCATGCAGATAAGCCCTAAGACACACACACTATTCCTCCCAGACTCACCACTGCTGCTGAGGATGAATGGCTGGGTGGGGTGGACAGCAATGCTTCTGATGTAATCTGAGTGAGCCTCGAACTGGTGGACTCGCTCCAGCGTGTTGTAGTTAAACACTCGGATTTGCATGTCATCCTGATAATCAAAAGCATGAATTAAATACATCCCATTAGAGCATTTTTAGTTTATTTTATTATTATCTACTATTTCATTTATTTTAATCAAATATGGAAAATAAAAACATTAGCTTTATACATATTATTAACCAAAGAAATATATCTTACTGAGCCGGTGATGACCCAGTTTTTTCTGGGAACAAATCTGGAACATCTTACAGGTAAATCGCAAACCTCAAACGATTTGATAAGTTGCTGTAATTTTGAAGAAAAAAACAAATTATATAAACACAGACCTGTTTGGATATCTTATGTAATACATTCAATGCATAGACTATTTGAGTCTATTTAATGCTAACTATTTGACAGAAACTTTTGTAAAGCTTTGATTCGAACAGTACTATAATATTGATTCCCATTAAACAATCATTATACAACAGTTTAGAATTTTAATACATGTACAAATTTTTCATAATTCATCATCATTTTAACAATTAAAGTCCATTACCTTTAGATATTCAATAACATTTTGACAATTAAACCAATTAACCAATTTCTTACCTAAATATGATTTGCAAAAAATAAGTGAATAATATTGCCATAATAATCATTATCAAAGTCCATCAACTTAAAATTTACTTGTAACTAGCAAATAATACAACTCACTGAAATAATTAATCCCATACCATAAAGCTTGAATACACATTGAAATGAAAATAAGGAAATATTTCATTTCATTTATTTATGAGTGATATGTTAAAAATCTTTAAAAATGGCAACATGCAATCAAATAATTGCATCATATATAGCAAGCTGTCTAGTTCCAGTTCAGTTTGTATAGTATTTTTTTGGCAGGACACAGTTATTCCAGTAAAACCTCATAACAAAGTTTTCAAGACATTCTATGATAATGATTATGATTCACTCTACTGCTTTGATGGATCAGCAACGTTAGCTTTATGGCATGATTCAATGCTGGAAAATGAATTCAGATCATCGAATATGGAGAGGGACTTATAATTGTATAACCTGTGACTAATCATTTAATATAATGTACCATACAATTGATGCACATGATTAAAACAATTAACACTTCTGTTTTTTTTAAGTCTTACAATGTTAAATGTATGCATGATAAAACAACATGCTGTTCGTTACTGGCATAAGTTGATAACAAGCATGCAGGATATAATGGAATGCATTACCTGAAAGCAAAACATTATACAAGGTTTACAGAGGCATGCAAATGGACATTTTTTACCTGGGACTCATGATTCCACACATGGACATTCCCATTGTATAAACTTGCCAACATCCATGGTTCTGTGGGATGTAAATCTACACTCTTAACTCGATCGGACCGTGCTGATAATTTCCGCTTGATATCAAGTCGAAGAGGCTGTAAGTAAAATAAGGAATCATGTGGTTACCTGCGATTCAATACTCTAAACATGAACCTTCCCATTAAATAGACTGGCCAACATCCACGGTTCTTTTGGATGCAGTTCACAGCTTTTCACTCGATCTGAGCGTGCTGAAAGAACTCGTTTGACATCGAGTCGCAGCGGCTGAAAGTCACATGATAACATCCAACATGGTATATAATGACAAATCACATTTTAATACATTTATTCGTATCAAAAATATACAGGAATAAGATAATGTGCTACATCAGGTAACTCGTGTTGTTACCATTTGCACCACATATCTTGTGTACAAAGCATAAACCACACTCAAATATCATTAGAAATATTCAAAAGAACACATTAACGGTAAATTTAACAATTGAACAGAAATCTAATCAGATAAACAGTACCATCTTGACATTCAGCCGGCTTCGACTACCAAAAGTTGATTATGTTGTTCCACAATACGTGGCCCTGGTCGATGCGCATGCGGAACCGGAACCGCATATCCGGAAGATGGTTATTGTTTATAAATGGCCGCCAAACATGCACAGACAAAAAATGTCGTGTTAATCGAATTGAATATAAACATGTTCCCTCGATGAAGTGTGCACTTTTTGGCTAATCTATTGACAGGGGGATTTTATAGCCTCTTCTAGAAAAGTTGCGAGTGTTTAATTTTGTAAATTCTTGTCGTAAATAGTTAAATTTCTGTCTACATCTGAACTACAACAATGAGGATAAGTGGTATTGTCCCAGCGCGTTTTCTGACCATCGTAGCTCATGTCATAATACTCATCATCCTCTTCTGGGCAAAGGTATTTAATGCTTTGACGGTTTATAATAATTTATATCGGTTGTTATGTTGCTTTTCTGAATAGGCATATCATTTAGGTATCATTTAAAGTTGCTTGTTTAGTTTTCAGGTTTTTTTTTTTATTAAATTACATTAATTTAGTTTTCAATTACAATAAGTATGGAACAATTGATTTATAGCTGAATTTGTATTGTTATGCATTGTCAATAAGTAATATTGATAAGTAAATAAACCAAAAGTCAAAACCTGTGTTGCTGCAAAATATTTAGATTAGTTAACATAATTTTTAAGGGCCTTAAGCCCAAGAACTCACAATAGTGGACAGATTTTATATAGATAATGTTCATTAGCTATAACATGTAGGCCTATGTGATATTAATTAGTTTGATAAATTTATAGCTCTGCTCTTATTTTTCAGGATGACAATATCAAACAATGCTTACCATCAACGTACACCCAATCTGAGTACGACTCTAAAGACACAGAGTAAGCTATGTTTAAATAACAGAATTGATAGCTATCTGTTTTTTATGTCTGTGTAAATTGTTTTGCATATTTCCGTCAAGAAGTTAAACTATTTTTTATAAAAGTAAACGTTTGTTTCCATAAATCAGCAATTTTATAAGTGCTTCAGTTTTGATTTTATGGTATAGTATAGTCTTGTTAGAATTGACCTGGTTATATTTTTCATCCATTTGCCTCATTTATTTGCACTCACTGGCAGTGTATTACATATCGGAAATCATTTTTTCCATCCAATCAGAATGAGAAATCATTAATGACACACTTTTAATTGTGAGTAATTAAAGGTCAGTACTAAGGTACATAATAAGACATGAATGATTTAAGTCATACTTGTAAAATCTGTCAGACAGAGAGGTGGAGATGTGTTTATTTTCATATACACATACTTATTGTCTATAAACATGCCTGCCATTATGGTCTTGTCTGTTGTCCTTGGGCATGTTCAGCAGAGGGAGAGCGCACATCCCCACTCTTAAATTTGCGTTATAGAGATGGAAATTCTGGCTAGTTTTCCTGGACACCAATTTTGCTTTACATATGTCATATGTAATTCTACTGTTCAACGAAATATATTTAGCTGAGCACATAATACATTGTACTTCTGAATGCTAGTTAATTATATGTCATAAAATAAAATGAATAGAATTGAATGTACAGTTGAACTTTAATATCTCGAGCACTAAAATCTCGAAATACAATGAATATAATGAAGTGATTGGTAAGTCCCAACCACTTATTTTTTTAAGTATTTTACTCTTGATATCTCAAATACTCTGATATCTCGAAATCTTCAAACAGTCCCATCTAGTTCAAGATAACAAAGTTTGACAGTAGTAAGAATTAAGTAGTACAATGCATAAATCAATGCACAACAAAGCTACTCAGGAAGGAATTAAGCTAACAGGTGATATCATTATAACTTTATATGTGTAAACAAAAATAATGAAGCTGATATTTTACAGAAAAAACTATTTGAACACTTTAACAAATCAATGTTTTCTTCCAGAATGATCATTGGTCTGTCTGTGGGGCTGGGACTGATGCTTATAGAGCTCATCGGATTCATTGGTGGAATCTCCATGTTCATGCCATTCCAAAGCATGCTTTGTATCCTTATGAAAAAGTTTGTCAGATCTATGTGATTTGTGCTTAGGCTATCATTTCTAGGTATACCATGAAAGAAGTAAACATATACATAACCGTGCCCACTGAAAAATGTTAAAATTCTTAAGTACCATAAAGACTTGTGTATAACACGTGCCTTTTTTAAGCCAAAATTTGATGAAGAAATTAATAAGTCTTGTTCTTATTAAGAAATTTCAGCAGCTGATAGGTGTTGACTAGATCACAAAATCAAAATTATGGTAAGCTTAAGTATGTACTTAAAAAACCCAACAAATTTTACACAGATAACCAAATATTGAGATTTTGTTTCTTATTTGTCCTTGACCTTTAATAGCTGTTTCTGCCCATTGTGGTGCTTGTGTGTCATTAGCGTACTTTATTTTATGGGAAATGCCTTGTCATCGTTATTGGTATATCTTTGGATTTTCAACCGCTTTCCCAGCTCTGACTGAAATCATCACATTTATTCAGATTGTCTGCTTAAGAAACGGACAACTGTAAGAAACCAAAATATGGGAATGTTTAATAGATAGTGCTTCAAGAAATTCCAAACAATTCTAGAAATGACCTTGACCTGACCTAGCTGTTGCCTGTCATGCAGGGGCGGTGATAGCCCTGTTTTTCTTCCTGTTTGAGTTGTGGCCGTGTTCGTATTACTGGTACATCTTTGGATTCTGCAGCGCGTTACCTGCGGTGACGGAGATGATGGTGTGGTTAGGAGTCGGGTTCTTTCACAAAGGGCTATAGACCAAGTGTAACATCAGTAGAGCTTGTGATGCCTAGAGGTAGCAACATATCTGTATGCAGTCAATTTTTGAATATTTACAGAATTATTTTTATATATACTGACTTTATACAAGGTTGTGAAAGAGAGACAGGTTGTCAAGATCTTGACTAGTGTACATGTATGCCAGACATTGATGTACAAGATCTGTGTAGTGTAAATGATTTTGTGTAGTTGATTAATGAATGAAATAAATATGAATTATTATTTATGTTTCTGTCTTTATTGTAAATAATAATCTATCTGCAATAATTAGCTTTATCATTATTTTACTTGGAGGATTCCTCCATCTCCCCACCAAAATAAAAAATAGAATAAAAATGGGAGTGTCTATTTTATCGGATTATATAATATTATGTATGCTCTACCCTTGGCGTTGGCACCACAACTTGGTTAAGTTTTTAGGTCAGGACCTTAAGATATTATTATAAGTTTTATCTTTATTAAACTAAGATGGATGATGCATCTGTAATATTGCTGATTTCATGACAAGCTTGGATGCTGAATCTGAGCTAAAGGTTTCAGATGTATGAAGAAATTTTTTGGAGCATGTCAGATATCTAGGTAAATAATGGTCCTTACTAATTCAAACATGCATGATTGATTTAACCATGTAAATGACTTATAGAGCTAGCTTCAGAAACCGAATGATCTTGATTATCCAGTTGGTTGGGCAGCTTCAAGATTTAAGAATAACTCAAAGTATCTTAGGATCTTGGAGCTGGTTACGAAATAAAATGATTCCTGTCCATACCCAACCAGACTTAATATAGTTGATACCTGTATAACTATTGATGTGTAATATAGAGGTACCTTTAGATACAGAACTTGAACTTAGTTATTTGAGTGCAGAGGCAGGTAAATTTTTTGAGTATTTCAAATTAAGCAGGTTTTAAATGGTTGAAGCACAGGGGCCAAGCCTGTTTTGACATTAATTTCAATGTAACCATACATTGAAATTAATATCAAAATAAAAAGTTGAACCATGTTTCTAAATCTAAGGTTAAGGTCATAGCAGAATTATATATAAAATCCCTGTCCGGGGCATATTTTCTCTCCTTTGGTCCAATCTGGCTCATACTTCACTTACACAGTGTCTATGGTCAAAGGGTTTGCAGTGACCTTGAATGAAGTCTGTGGGGTCAAGGTCATCGGACCTCACAAAAATTCTTTTATCAGAGCCTATATACTTTCCACTTAGCCCTATTTGCTTCATACTTCACATAAACAGAGCTTTTAAGTAAATGGTGTGTTGAGATCTTAAACCACTTTTCAAGGGCAAATGTGTAGTTCATAGCAGAATCATATAAAAATGCTTGTCTGAGCATATCTTCTCCAATTTGACTCATACTTCACCCACATGGTCAAAGGGTATGCAGTGACCTTGAATAATGTTTTTAGGTCAAGGTCATGTCAGAACACACAAAACTCCTTTTTTAGAGTACCGGTAAATATAGCTTTTTGGTTAATGGTGTGCAGTGACCTTGAACCAAGTCAATGTGAAGGTTATAGTAGATCTCTTTATTATCGGTTTTAGAGCTTAGATTTTTCCCATTTTCTTAATCTTGCGCAGATTGAACAAAAATGCCTGCATGTTAGGGGTAATGAGATGAATCAGAAGTTCTATGCTAGCTGGAAAATTTTTAAGTTATAGATCAAGTTCAAAGCAAAATTGTCTGAAATTCTTTTTATCCTGTTGTCCATAATTTAAGCGGGGCCCTTTGAGATGGTCATGCACCATCTCAATGTTGTCTGGTTTTCTGCTGATTTAAGAAACTATTTCAAGTTGTTAGGAAGCAACCTTAAACTTGCTTGATGGATGTGATTTTTCATGAATATTTCCTACTTTTATGATATTGCATAATATTTACATTCCAAATATTTTTTGCATGTAAAGTGTGTGAAAAGATACTGCAGTTATAAGACTGTAACACACACAGGGTACTCAAAGGTTAGAATGGCAAGTTTCATTATGACATCACAAGCGTTGAACGCTGTTAAATGCAACGTCACAAGCGAGAATCAAAGTTCATGCTTGTGGCTGTTACAGTGGCTCTTCCATTAATTTGAACTTACCCTTAGGATAAAACAGAAATTTTGAGGTAAAAATCACATTTGCAGACAAGGAAAGAAATTAAATAAATTGTAAATATAAGCATTGAATCATTATTTTTTGAAAGATATAGTCTCATAACTGCAGCGGTGTGTGCATACAAATTTTCATAATGCGCTAGCGCGCGTTATTCAATTTGTGTGCACACACCGCTGCAGTTATGAGACTATATCTTTCAAAAAATAATGATTCAATGCTTAAATATGTTTGGATCATATGTAAGTATCACAATGTACCATATGAGAGAGTATTGTATCATATGATAAAATATGATATCAAATCATTTTAAATGATACAAATAATGTGATGCATAATGTGATACAATATGGATCGAATCAAATCATATAATCAATATTATATATGCCTTTTATATATAATATTATTGTATATTATTGTATGCATGTACTGTATAATATCATATATACAGTGTATCATGAGTGTGTATCATATAATACAATACAATAATGTTACATGATATTGAAACAATATTGTATGATTTAATTCATTTTTTTGTATTATATGACACAATATTTTATAGTATTGTAGAATATTGTACCACTTTCTATGGTACAATATTTTACCATATGATACAACATTTCATTGTTTCTTTTAAGGTATCCGATCCATATTAGGACCAAATTTGTCCAACCTTGAATATCTATCATGTATTTAATACTTTGATATTTATTTGAAGCATTTACGAGTAGAAAAAGATTTACCAAGAGACATTTTCAAAAATATTAATAACTAAGCAGTAATTAATTAATGAAGATTGCATTAAGGTCAATGGAGACTATCACATTTTTTTAAATAAAAAAGTATTTACTAGGAATATCAAAAAATGCTTCGGTGGAAAGATGTATTTTATCATTAGGAATACAAAAACTATTGAAAATTTTTTTTATACTGTGTAGATTGTTTTAGAATTAATTTATATAGAATAAAAGCAAAAGGGGGACAACTCTTCAAAAAATAGAAAAGGTCATTAATTAGGACACATTCCACTCTTACATATTCATACTTAAAGTAGATCCAGTGTTCTGTGACGTCACACTTTTTTGTAAAACTTTGAATTCTTTAAAAATTGTGCAAGATAGTTTTATTTATTTTATGTGAATATAAT
Source organism: Magallana gigas (assembly GCF_963853765.1). Lineage (NCBI taxonomy): Eukaryota > Metazoa > Mollusca > Bivalvia > Ostreida > Ostreidae > Magallana > Magallana gigas. The sequence continues at coordinate 54,959,853 of NC_088855.1, read as the reverse complement.
CACATGGATGTAATTAGAATTATTGGTAGGTTAAAGATATTTTTGCACTTAATTTTATACTAAATTTCCAAATTTTTATATATTTTATCTATGCAAAGGGGAAATAACTCTTTTCTGACTTTTCTCTCAGTTGTATGTCTAAATGCTATAGTTTTTCTTATTCCAACGATTAATTTCAAAATATTTTTGTAATTCTAGTTTTCTGATAAAGTTGACATTAAAATTAAACAAGAAAAACAAATTTCTGCCTACAAGATTTTACTTTTGACAGAAAAAAAATACATTTTTCTAATGCTAAAATATGCTTTAGTTTATGTTTATCTGGCATCTCAAAAAGTGTGATGACATGTATGTTTTTTCTAACAATTGATGACATTTAAGTGTATTAAATCGAAATCAGTTCGGTTTTTCAACTTTCCTCAGAGAATTTTACGAGTATGGAGCTACCTTAAATAGGAAAATTATGTTCAAGTATACTGAGTATGAAGCCGGTTAAGCCCATACATATCTGTTGTGCATCCAGATTCATTGAATCTGAGGCTATTATGGATTGGATACCTTAATATCAAATTGTATCATTTGATATCATAACACAGACAGGATAAATTATCGTATTTTTTTTTTATAGCGGCATTTTCCGGAACCACAACCTTTTGGACCTAACTTTCATTCAAGTTATATCATTTCCGGTTGTGTAAACTATGGAATGAATTTATGAATGAATGTCAAAAGCATGATGAGAAACGTTGTTGCTTTGATAAAAAGCAATGAAATGGAATGTTTTAAAAACTAGAATTTTCTAGGCAGGTTACTTGAGGCGTTTCAAAATGTCCACAGCGAGAGAAAAAGCAAAGACGATCGTCGGTGACCTCATATCAACTCTGGATAAGAAGGGCATTCGTGTGTTGGCAGTCGATTTTGATCAAACTTTAATAAAGATCCACTCAGGGGGAGTATGGAAGGATTCTACGGACAATCTTGCAAAGCATGTCCGTCCTTGTATGAAGGATCTTCTTGAAGCTGCCCTTCAGCGGGAAATGATCGTTTGTATTGTCACGTTTCATTCCCAGCCCTGGATTATTCGAGAACTGCTGAAAAAGCTGCTGAAAAAGTGAGGAAATCTTAAATAATCTTGTACCATTCAGATATTGTTTTTTACTAGATATCCATTCTGTCGTTTTTTCAAATAAATTTATATATACATTTCATTTTTGTCTCTAAATAAGGACACCTTTATTTGGATTTTATTATGCATGAAATTTGAACTTTGACATCTCTGTAGCATCAACATTTCGCATACTACAGAGGAGTTGAAAGGCTTTTACTGTATATCTCAAATCTCTGAATACCTGGTCCTATTTAGTTTGTGGTAGGTTGAATGAGGTGTTAGTGTCTGAAGTGTCAGTGAGCAGGACATGTTAAAGAAAGACCCACCTTTGATGTAATTATTTTGTATCCCTTACTTCTTTGATGCAAAAAAGGTCTTCATATAACCAATCTACATGTAAAATATCATTTAACATGTATACTGTGTATATTTCCATCACCATGATCACCTGCATAAATTTTGAATAGGATTTTTTTTTCTTCATTTTATTAAAATGTACAATTATGCTAGTTCACAATTAAAACATGAAGAACCAGCCATGAGGGTCCCAATTTTACTAATTTTGATAGTACTAAAAATGATGAACTGATTATTAATAATAAGTTTTCCTTTTAAAAAATGATATTAAATTCTTGTAGGTGAATATATCATTGCACAGTATGTGAGGATGAAGGCAAACTTTAAAACCACTTATACCCGTACTTCAATTTACATACTTTGCACATTCACCATGAACAATGATGATTTAGGACCATCAAAAAGATTTTTATAAAATAATGTTTTAAATTATAAGTCTAGTATGTGTAAGCTAAAAAAGATTGGGTAACAGGCAATCTGCCTATAATAAAGTCCTTTCCCAGAGTATTCACTAGTGATTCAACAAATGTTTAAGTTCTCTTAAGTAGAGGATGAGATCATTAAACTTTCCCTCCCACTGAAAATCTACTTACATTTGCAAGTGGTTATTTGTAATAGCAGAGTGTTTGTTTTGTATCTTGGCATAAAGTTTACAATCTATATTAGCATATTGCATGTGAGAAACTTACAGCATTTAAAACAGCATTTTTGGGTTCAACCATTTGAAATTGAACAATTACCTGTAATTTTTGTGACCAAGCTTATGTACTTAATTACAGTTCAAAACAATTGCATATACCGTATACAAGAGTCATAAAGGGACTGCTTTACAACAATAAATAGTTGTGACAACCATTTTCAATTCAATTCAATTTATTGTCCTTAAGCTTTACAACTCATCGTAATGCAAAGTATAAAATATAAAATTATATACAAATGTGCAGTAGGTGAGTGGACATATTAAGACATTTATAATCATGTACATATCTTAAAATATGAATGAACATAAACGTATGATAAGTAGCTTAAACTAGTATGTACATCCATGTTCTTTGGAATCTTAAAAAATCCTTGCACACAAATAAAGATATGTTTAAAATACCTTGGATTAATTATAATAGGTATACTGTTTTACCCTTGTCTTTCTGTCTGTCTGTTTTTCCATCTCTGTCTTTCCATCCATCTGTCTGTCCATTTGTCTGTCTTTCTGTCTGTAACAAAATTTCTGTCAAAGATATCTCAGCATCCATTGATTGCAGATGCTTGAAACTCTAGCACACTCTTTGTTTAGACATGCCATTTAGTGGGATCCATTTTTTACCAATTGGATGTCAACTTCCTGTTAAATGATGACTTTGTTTATTTTTTTACTTAGCCTAAATTCTCAAACAAATTTTCTTCAAAAGTTTCTCAGCAACTATTCATTGCAGAAGTTTGAAATTTAACACACACTTTGTTTAGGCATGCTATATAGGCATTGGTGGGATCCATTTTTGAACTAATTACACGTCAACTTCCTTATGTTCCTGTTATGAACATGATCGATAAATGTTGACTTTGCTAATTTTGTATATTCTCATCAGAGCGAGGGTATTACAGATATCTTGCCAATGTAATAATTTGTGATGATTTAAAAAGCTTCTTTTGAATTTTATGGGCATCCCATGCTCGCAAATTAAAATTTTTATCTAAATACCTGAACTTCCATTAATCATTCAACAGAAATAAGTTATCATAAATGCTGTGATGTTGCAAAAGTTAGAAAATAATTGTAATTTGTCTAAATAAATACCGGGTAATAATTTTTCTGAAAGGGCAAGTTTTTGTGCTTTGGTAACTTTTGTAACTACTTTCAAAGTAGTTACATTTGATTTATGTCAGTTCTAAATTCACAACTATCAAAATAATGTCAAACACAAATTCTTGCATCTAAATTTTGTTTGAGATGATACCACAAAATTTTACAGCAAAAATTGCCATCAGGAAAACCACATATACTTAACTTAAAGAATAACTTTGTCTAAATCTCAACATTATTCATGATGTTGTATACTGTGATCTGTATCTTGTGCTTTTCTCAGTATGAACTTAGGAGTCATAAGAATTTGTATGCATTATCTGCCTTGCAGGGATTCAGAAAAGATTTACGTACAAGCCAACACAATAGAGTTCCGTGAGAGACACAACTATGAATATCTGGGAAAAGAGGCCCACATCACTGCAGTCTTGACAGAAGTTTACAACCGGGAAAAAGTCATCATTAAACCTCATGAAATTGTGCTGTTTGATGATGACCGGGATAACGTAGACACAGCACTCAAATTTGGACATTGGGCGTTCCAGATCAAGGAGGACGTCTCCTATCAGACATTTGAGGAATACTCCCAGATGTTGGCACTACAAGACAAGCCACCAGGGGCAAAAGGGAAGACAAAGTAGGAGAGGTTTGAGAGATTTTGCAGTGTCGGACTCGGAACTTTGTTGTACTGCTTTAGAGTTTTTGATATTATATTACTGTTGATATTGTACTCACTTTTTGCCCTCGTTGTTATCTGTTACCATGGTTACAGGTTGTCCATTTAAATAAATCTTCTGTGTATGTTTTTTTTCTGAATACAGTATCACACATATTTGTAAACCTGTTTTTGATGTAGATTGTTGTCAATATTTTGATTAATTTTTTTTGGAGATAAGTGTATAATCTAATCCTAATCCACCCCCCTCCCCCCCCCCCCCCCAAAAAAAAAACAAAAAAACAATCACGTATGAATTAATTGTACCGGTAGATGGGGTTTGTTCAGATCAAAACTAAGGAGTTGTGGCTCAAGTAGTCTATAAACAAATAATGCTGTTTATATTTTATGGTTATTTTATGTATTGTTGAAATATCCATTGTTAGTTGTTGCAAATGTTAAAGATTGCTCCATTTGGAAAGTTGTTTTCAAAATTTAAAAGATGTGAATCACAACCGGTGAGGTTTGAAAATTCTCTCTCTCTCTCTCTCTCTCTCTCTCTCTCTCTCGCTCTCTCTCTCTCTCAACACTACATTTACAGTTTGATATTTTGGTGTTTTTTTTAAAATTGTTTTTAACACCTCATAAAAACAGTCATTAGGGGATTTTTTTCGACTATGAATATACTTGATTTGAGTTCAGAGCACTTTTGAGGCATTGCAGTACTTAATCATTTGAATGCATGTGTTAGTATTCAATGTCCGCATGTCAAATTATAAAAAAAAGTTTTCCCCTTGAAATCTCTATGAGTTTAGATCACTGCGTGTATTTTTCTAGCTTTGTTAATTTTTTTACCTCTAGAAAATCATAAACACATAATGGAGATAAAATATATCCTGTAATTTCCATATACAGAGCTATAAGCTATTGGCTAGCAATCTTATATGTAGGTATTATACTTGTGTACCAGCACTTGAGCAAAATCTGTAAAATCGTATGCACATGAAAAAGTAAAGTCTCAGCAACAGGACCTCAGCCCTCTCCTTGCAATTTGTTTTGTGTATTTCATTTTCATAAGTATTGTGTCCATACCTACATTTATAAGTCAACTGATTAGTGATTACTTTCTGATGAATATGATATAATCTTTGATATTTTAACAGGAACTTAACACTTGCGGTAAAGTCAAAGTTTACATCAACCAATTCAATGTTGTGTGCCAATGTTTTGTCTAGTCAGAAATAGTTTCAGTGTAAAACATCTGAAAATTTTGCATTCAGCTTTTTAATTAGATGAAATTTATTTTTCTCAGATAACAGTGTGTCCAAGTCATTTGTTATAAGTAAACTTTATTTACAACAGAGTCATGTTCAAATTGTGTCATCTTTTAAATTAGTTTTCCTTCAATAAATATTGACCATAAATTGCAGTGCATCATGATTAAAATCCAGGGTATTTGCATTATGGATATTAATTATTTTCACTCCAATAAAAGGTTTGTGACATTTTTTAAATGAATGTAGATGGAATTTTTCCAGATTTATCAGTATGTGTATATTTGTTGTTATTTAACATTTTGGTTTTGGAATCTCTTTGTTTTGATTACTGCTGTCATTGTGTGATTTTTGTGTAGTTTTTACATAACAATTCTCACGTATGCTTATATACTGTATATGTACACATATGATATTTTATTTTTGTTTGAAGAGGAAACAGGTGCTTGATATTACAGTCAGATTTAGATCAGAGCTATTTTAACAGAAAGGTTGCAGTCTGAGGTCAGGACAGAGTTAAAGAAGGGCCGGGGGGGGGGGGTTGCAGGGTTGTAGATATATCCATTCTTTTTTTTATTATCAAAAAAAGCAAAGTCATGTATTGAATCTCATGAGGAGGAATCTTAAAACTTCTGTTGGTTTGGGGACATCGATACTTTGCAACAGTTGGTTTGGGTTTTTTAAATCATCTTAGTTATTTTCATAATGACATTTTCTAAATTCAACTCTCTATTTGATACCAATTTCATTAAATGTGCACCATCTTTAATAGATATGAATTCTGAATGTTAAAAACACCTGAATTTGTTTAAATCCACTCTGCTTCTTATGTATGAAGACATATCCACTAATCATTGAAAGAAATCCTGATTTTCATGTTGAAATAATGAGAGAGAGAGAGGGGGAATTGTTTATAAGGAGATAGAAGAGGGTGTTATGTAGTTGTTTGTGGACTGAATGTTGACTGACTTTTTTCCCGCATTTTATCAATACAACTTGCAGACCTCTTTGTAGTTCACTGTGTAATGTGTCTACACTCATTGTTCTAAATGTTTTGTGTGCCAAACGCTGGGATATATATATCCAACTGACCCAGTCTTCTGGACTTGAATCATCTTTGTGTGCTGGTCTTGTATCATGAATAAAATTTGGGCTTATTTTGCAAAGTTTTTTTTTTATCTATTTGCATGCCAGGGATTTTTTCCACTCTAATCCTGTCAGTGGGATTTGAAGTCCTCCATATCATTAATTCATTAGAGAAACAAAACAGAAAAGGTCCAGCATTTTAATGAGCAAGTCAGTTTAACAGTATTGTGAATTTGAAGTAGTGTTAACATCGATTTGAAAGGAACAAATCTGGTTCATCGATAGAAATCAAAATTTGTTTGATTCTATTCTCACAGTTACACCCCACCAAAAACACACAATGTTGTTAAAACAGCTCATAATTTATTGATTGTAGTTGTTTACAAACTAAAGTACACACCTCTTAGAGGGCTCCAGTCAAATGCAAGGATATATATATTTGTTAGATTTCATCTTGTCAAGTAAAAATATTGTAAATCTGTCACACCTACAAATTGATATAAAAAAGCAGCTTATGGACAATAAAATAAAACGGATTACTATTATGAATACAGACAAACAAATCTATGATGAAAGCTAAATGACAATTTAACATCTCGTTAAAGATACATGTACAAATAGAAAATATCATTTTATGTACTTCACTGGTGAAATGAACGTTTGGATGAGTTAGTTTCTACGAATACACCAACCACTCGCAGGTAAACAATAGGAAAAAAATCAAAATAAAATACAGTGGCACATTGGATTAACTCCCTTTGATGATCATACATACATACATCCATGTACTAATAAAAACATGCACAGTTTTGATTTCAATACACGCTTTAAATAATCCCCTATAGATAAGCACGCATTTACCTTACCGATGGACTATTTAATATACAGAATGTGTCACAATCCCCGACAAAAGAGGATTTTTATTCTATCTCGTAACGAAAAATTGACCCCATACCTAATGATACAAGATGTTTAGTGTATTATTATTAAGGTAGGGGTAATTTTTTCATTTCGAAAAAAAAATTTTATGCCTTGTGCATGTGTTCATTAGTGATACAGATGTAAACGCTACAATCTAATATTCTTGTGGATTTTAAAATGTACGTATTTGACTAACTTTTCTAAATAAAACACACTAAAAACAGAAACAATGCTAGACTTGAAAGATGGATGTTCGAGGCAGAATTTAACTCGAAGCTGCGCATCACCTGTCGTTCTCCGAGAGGCTGCACAGGCCGGAAGTTGTTTACTATTACGTGGGTACCATTCGTCAAGTTATCCTCTAGAAGTTTTCTGAACATGGCCATCTAATTAAAGTAGAAATAAATAAAAAATACATTTTAAGCATAAAGATTTAATGGAATAACATTGTGCCGAATAACTAACAGATTAAAATAATGCCATAGAATGATGAAAAGGACTAGTACTTGAAATAATTGCCCATTAGACATAAAATATATTTTATTTAAGAAATGGACATGTGAGAATTCAGAAGAAGAAAGGAAGCTGTTTAAGATGGAAAGAGAAACTAGAAAATGTAAGACATGTCCTGTATAAAGGAAATTAAACTACTTCTTCTTTTTTTTTTTATATCGAACACGATCTTAATTAATTGGATATAGTTAAAAGATGATCACGTGATCTGTATTTTAATACTAATAACTTAAACCAATGGGTGATTTCTCAGCGTTCTGAAATTGTATAGCGCAATAAAATATTCTCATATAATTATTTCTCTGAAGCAAAATGTACGTCTGATTCTGGCTCGTAAAAAAGTTTATTTTAACTGCGTATCAACGCACGAAACAAGATAAACCGTTGGTACTTTTCTGTACACATTCTTATTTATCTATTTTTCACCGCCAACACGCAAAATGACAGTTGGAATATTCGATAAAAGCGTCACTATGATTTCCATCCTTCATGAAAAACTTGCAAAAAACATAACAGTTACTGTAATATCTTGATAAAGGAGTATTTAACGTCTGCGTAGATAAGTTGACGATATGTCAGTCTAGTGTGCAAACTCTAGATAAGATCATGCATCTCAACTTTTTAAATATGCCACTTGCAGACGGAACCACACAGTGGTCTTTCAGAGTTCTGAGGCTCTAAAACTCCGCAATGAACAATGACAGATCATTAGGATTTTATATTGAATTAATATTGAGACTTTAAAGTAATGGAAGAGTTTGTAGTGTGCTAAATATTGAAGGGTTCTATTAACTATTGAAGGGTCACGACAAGTGTAGATTATTTTTTTTACAATATATGTTAACATGGGTACGTAATGGTTGAAAAATTCAGTGCATTGAAGTAAACCACTGTTTTAAGGTAAAACACGTACCTATATTATAAAAGAAGATTCAAGCAAATATTTAAGTGCAAATACCCTTTTTAAATCGATTGATATCATTTTTTCCAGTTACTAGTAAATATATTCTAAAAAAAATAATACAATCATGCAAAAGCAAAATTTCTTTAACAGAAACGAATAAAAAAATGTCTCAAATTTGTGAGGATTCAAACCCTCAACCTAAAAGGCTCAGTTCTTTATTGTTATCTACGTATTATTTCTAGTGCGAAAACCCCTAACCCATTATAGCAACAACATAATCTAATGTTATATGCAGTTTCTGCCTTGAGTTTATTGACTTCTATCATATTCCGTAATTGTTGAGATATAAAATGGTATATATTTCTAATGTGTAGTGGGTTCTCGCTCCAAGATTTGTTAATTGAAATTGGATTGTTTTCATTAGAAAACAGAGCACAGACCAAGTGTATAAAATATCAATATATACCTACTGGTATACAATAACAATTTTGTAGAAAAAAATTACATAACCCGTAAACGTGGGCTATGTATTTTTCTACTTTTCTATTTTTCTACTATGTCGCTACCTTCATATCCCACATGAATCACCAAAGCATTTTATTGTTAAAGTTTTCTAAGTGTAAAAGTTGTTTAAAGTGGTCAACAAATTACAAAATGCCTTAAAATTTTAGATTCAATGTTATAACTAATATTAATAGTAAAGAAAAATGCAAATATTTTAGAATCAATCTAAAATTCAAACATTTTATCTTTATCCAGAGCTTTTTTCCTTTTAAAGCAAAATGAGCTGTATTTTTTAGAATTTTATTTCGCTGCAAAAACCTGCTAGTATACTAAGTCTGCCTGTAACTTTAACTTTTATAATAAATAAGATTTGGAAAAAATCATTAATTTTTGTCAGGAGAAAGATTTCACTTATAAGGAATATATAGCAGATCAATTTTTGTACAGGACGACAATAATTCAATTTTGCTCCAATTTAGGCTTCTTAATGGCTTTTCCCACAAAAACAGAGCTAACAGAAATTTTAAAACCATGATATTTTTGTCATTTAAGTAGAAAATAACATTTTCTTTAAAAAAAATTTGAACATGAAAATTGCAGCTCATATTGCTTTAATTGATACAGACTTAAATGACCACAACCATTAATAATCCTTTAAGAGTTACAGATAAATGTTATTTCAATTACACATCATTTGAAACAAATTAAAAAAAACCAACTCAGTTTCTTATCCATTTTACCCGCATTATTCGCTCATTTTCTCTATACAATCAGTTAAATCCAGCTGGATATAATACTTTGTGCACATAAGCAGAACGTAGATTTTTGTCTGCAGAGAACGTTAAAACTCAATAGCTTCGCCCCCTGGACCCCCACCAGGGCTTTGCCCTAGACCCACTGGGAGCCTAAAGACGGCCCCAGACCCGTGCCTTCTTTGGCGTGCACATCAAGAAGTTCTAGCTACGCCCCTGACCAATGTGTCAAGACTAGTACCTGTTGTTCTGAAATTGAAATAGCATTTTCAAATATGGTCCAGACAACGCTCTCGTAACATGGCGGGGTGGTGAGACTTCCGGAATAGCGGTAGAAATGGTCCGGGTTACCGGCAGCAAGCGGAAGCATGGACTCGATACTGAAGCTGGTCAATTCTGTCATAGCTCCTGTAAAACAATTTAACATCAACACATACATTGGAACAGGCACTAACTGGTATTAATGGTCCCTATTCTATATGAAAAGGTCTATCCCCGGTTTACAGAAAACACCACGTCACGATGCATTAGCGCCCAACTCACTGGATCTTACCTTTGGTTTTAACATCATTGAATTTGTTCAGCATAGTTCTAAGTCCACTATTTTCTTCATCCGATATCTGGAATAGAAAACATAGACCATATCAATCCATCAAATAGATGTAAGGTCTAAATGCTTCATCCATATCTAAAAGGAGAGTGTATGCTGGAAGATTTGAATCCGTCTCTTATTCCATGCATGCTGCAGGAACCCGCATACATAGCCTTGGTACATGTTACGAACGATGATGTGACAATTTTCTTCCATAAGACACAAAAAACCCGGGAAATCTCAACGTACAACACAAAAAACAACTCTACGCACCACTAAAAAGCAAAAAAGAAAAAATTTAAAAAAAGGAAAAAAGGGAAGGAAAAAAAACAACAACAAAAAAGCATAAAAACAACTACCCCCTCCCCCCCCCCCCCCCCCCCCCGAAAACCCTGCGTGAACGTACCACAAAGAAGAAGCCGAGCACGGCCAGGCCGTCGCGTTCCTTGGAGGCGGCGTTCGATAGGCTGCCGTACTTCTCGTTGTAATTCACCACGTGGAGCTGTCAAATTAGAATATCGTTAGAGCAATTGTATCATCGTTACTGAGAGAAAGACTTCTATCTGCTTACAGTGATAACAAGTTCAGATGGACATGCAGCAAGCAGTGATTGTTTCTTTCAAAACAGATCAAAGTGCATCAGAAGATAGAGAAATTATAGAGAGTTAAATGTTGGTCATTATACATTTCAGGTATAACCGTGTGCAAATATAGGTAAAAACTACACCTGACATTATGTATTTTCCTCGTAATGAAAAATATACCTCTACTTAAGAATAAGTGTTTTATTATGTAACGGGTTATTTTTTCTTATTGCGAGAAAAATTTACTTCGTCACTATTAATTGGTTAGAGGTATATGTGTTTTCTTACGAGAAAAATATAGTTGCCTTTGAATTGAATAAAGTTTGTTCTCTGTTTTCCGGAATTCAGCAATTGTTACTATTTTTGGAGGTTTACACCGGTACAAACACATATATTTCAGTTGTAAACTCTTGGATACAGTTCCGAGATTTCGAGTGATTATTCTAAGTAAACTATTTAAAACACATTGCCAAGACCGTTTACACAAACCGATTTGTTTAAATTCCCTCCCTCTTAACTTTATAAACGCCCCTACATTCTTCCGTTCAAAAAACAAACCCTCTTGGGTGATTTATCAACAGTCTGCCACTGCCCATTACGTACATGTTTTATAAACATACTATTTCCCACGGACGAGTAGTACAGTATACGGCTTTGTAATATACAGATACAGATCATTTATTCCTAATTCAGAGTCCAGAACAGACAAGTACATGACATAATATTATAATTACAAGAGAAAGACATGCCAATGAATAGTGTAAAAATCATTCAAGTATAACAATTATGTATTGCTATGTACCACGTGTCTAGATCTCAAATGTGGTACTATAACAGTTACCGTCGTACAATGTATTTTTGTAAAAACTATCAGGGCATAAAATTGTTGCACGAGTATTTTACACTGTATGTCCATATACGATTATGTTCTATCTCTGTTTTGTGAGTTGATTTTGTATGACAGTTGTGGCCAAGAGCAATGCATGGTTCATTAGCATTAGTAGGATAAATATACATGTGTATATTTCTTTGACATGCATGGCTTTTCTGCTATGAACGTTTATTGTACAAAATCCGACACATTACAGATTACTAATCTGAGAACATGCTATGAATCGCCGGCCGATTGTCCCTATTTTTAAGCGTTTTAACGTTACAAGATTTATTTTTGACGTCGTCAAAATAATAATTGCCGTCAGTTGAGAAGACAAGGTGATTAACGCGGGTAAGCGCGATATGGCAATTTGTCTGCTCAACTGACGGCAGTTATTGTCACGACGATGTCAAAAATAAATCATTTAATGCTTATATTTACATTCCCTTAAGGATAAAATGTTTTTTATTTATTAAAGAAATCGGTATACATTGCAGATCACGGAGGGAGTAAATTAATAACAGCAAGAACAGCTATCAATCTCTCACCAGAGGGCGCGTTCCGCAAGCTTCACTTGTGTTGGATCAAAGCGTAATACGCCCTCTGGTTAGAGATTGGAACAGCTATTTCTAAAACCGTTTAACACTGGTTTTCACATGGACTGTTGAGATAAGTCTTGAAGATATAATCCATGGAAAATAACTCTTGAAATTTGGCCTTTAATCATATAATCAAATTTATTGTTGAATAATAAACATAGTGTTAAATAACATGTATGAATTATATTTTTAAACCGATAACGTCCAAATAAATAGTTGGAAACTACTTATGTAAATTATATGCAAATTCATACGCAGTGATTGGGTTGTTACATTTTGAAGCATCTATATATAAAGATCGCCGAATAAATTAGAAAAACACGGTATAGAATGTAAATATATTCAAAACAGTAATGAGAAGTTATGTTTTTCCGTGTGTTGCTCTGTGACCTTTGTACGCTATGTTGCTCGGTGACCTGTGTTCACACTGTGTTTTGCTCAGTGGCATTTGTACACTGTGTTGCTTGGTGACCTTTGTGCAATCTGTGTATTGCTCAGTGGCATTTGTACACTGTGTTGCTTGGTAACCTTTGTGCAATCTGTGTGTTGCTTGGTGACCTTTGTACAGTTTGTTGCTTCGTGACCTTTATACACTCTATACTTTGCATTGACCTTTGTACACTTGTTTTATTCGGGACTTTTGTATACTCTTATTTTATACCTCCATAGGATAACTACTGCCATCCGACAGGTGTTCGGACCCTCGCATGTTGTCACTCCCCCAGTGGAAGTGGAACTGGGCGGTCTTGAAGCGACCCGGAAGACCTCCACCCTCCACCGTCAGATCCCCCTCCTCCACATTCACTTGAACTAGAGAAACAACAGACCAGACACAATAACTATCAGCCAACCACAGGTCGCTGCAGAAACAATTTGTTCGAAATTAAATCTCTGAGGTTAGCCACTGGAAAACAATATTAGTATATCAGAAAGCTGAAGCATTTATGTAAGACACGATCTCTGTTGTCAGTCAACTAAAGGCCGCGCCTTCTCCCTGCAGGAGTTTAAGACTTCGATTCCTAAGTTATCGAAATGTCTAAAATATTTTTAGGCGTTGTAATATATAAATGAAATTATTATAGTTGATGAATATATGAATGAAGTATATATATTGTTATTTTCTTTAGTTTGCACCCTCTTATATGAAACAAAATAGAACCAAATACCTCACCTCACTAAAAGATTGATAAGTGAAATAAATTTACCTGTGTGTCCGTTGTTGAGAATCTCCAGTTTGTAATCCTGGGGGTTCTTGAAGCCTTTCAACATGAATGGTTTTAGATCAGAATTGTAGACCATATCCTGGGAGTTTGGGAGGTTGATGGGGGATTGCCGGGTGAGGCCACAGTTTGGGTAGGCGCTCTCCCAATGACCAGGTCCTGAATTAGAGACCACGGTGAAATAAACACATCTGTCATGTTACGCGGGCGGGAGAATTTTATTTTTTATAAAGAGAGTTTTTATATACGTTTAGTAAGAGTAATAGTTAAAAGTTTAATTGTAACAGTAAGTGCAAGTTAAGTTCACTCATAGCTATAAGTATAATTATAAGTACCGGCATTTGGTGAACTTTTCGAATTGTACAATACTGTAACATAAAATACATTTTAATTTCTTTTTGAAATGTGAGAGTTTTAAAGGTACCAATATTGGATATGAGGAGATTATATGTTTATGGTCACGCTGAATGTTATAATTAAGTATTTCCAATGAAATGACTTCTCAGTATGGAGGTGTCCCATACCCCCTTTAGTTCACTCGGAAGTGACGTGTAAGTAACGTGACTTCTAGTCACGTGTAAATGATCGCTATATATTATAAAGCGGGTTTTTATGATTAGTTTCCGTACAATTCTAACCTGTCGTACAAACATGCAATGGCTGTATACTCAAAGGGATGACTTGTATACATGTATGAATGCACTGTAATGACTAATGCACATGCACGTATATTAGAAATTCTGAAGGAAGGAAGTAAATCGCGTCATTGACCCCAGATCTGCTGACAGTGCATCTCTGGAGAAAAGGTCCCGGCTTTTGGTTACAGGGTTTCAAACCTTACACCCACCATACACACACATACATCAGAGGACGTCAGGACAAAGTCACCTTCACAACCCAGCGCCGGGGTGTCGGTATCGCAACCCAAGCTAACCTAAACTGGTTGTAGGTTAGTCTAAAAAGCTGTAAGCTGCTTTATCTCACCATGAAATGCACACTACATGGCCGACACGGTCTGTTTCACGGACAGTACGGCACGGTCTGTTTCACGGAAAGTAGCCTTGTCATCTTTTCGACATTTTCCCTTTTATCTATTGTATTCACGAGTCTTAAAATATGAGTTCTGAATTCTACATAAAAAACACATAAAACTTTTTGCATTCGTTTACAACCTTTTGGTATTTTATCAGGTGAACCCGATAATGATTACCAGCAGTGTTTAAACAAAATGAAACAAAATACTGCTGTTAGAACGCATGGACCGGTGCATGTACATACTGTAGTGTAAGACCATTTGTTATCGTAGAACAAGATAACTAGTGCATTTTTACAATGAAATCGTTTACACTTAGAATCCCAAACATGTAGTTTGGGGTATTATTCGGTATCAACTATCACTATTTCATAGTTATGTATTATTTCAAAGCCTAAAAATAAACTTTCACTTCACGACGTATCGAGATTTGCAAACTTTAAATTATATTTCTCACGTTTAAGAGAAAAAATGCCTCATATACTAGTATTAATTTATACACTATGTTATGATAACTATTCAGGAAAACATTTTCCAACAATAGCAAATACAAAGAAACTGTGCAACAAGATTTTTCTAATCAAAGTACTGAAGTAATGACGGGAGTTGATTTTATCGATTATCATTTATTTTAAAATCAACTTATCTTGCATGGCAATTAGTTTCTAGTCTGTACTGTGGAATCATTAAATTTCGTGGGGGCCAATTTTCGTGGATTGCTTAAATTTTACAAGTTCGTGGGGACGTAATTTCGTGTATTCTGTTAAACCTACAAAGGAAATATGACTTTATTACCATAATTTATTAATTCGTGGAGGATGTTAATTCGTGGATGAGAGGTACCCACGAATTCCACAAAAATTGAGCCACCACGAAATCTAATGATTCCACAGTATTTGAATTACGCACTTTTTTATTATATGATTTTTAGACTTTTCCGACAAGAATTTCGAGAAACCCCATATGAATCATGTTGTGTAATATTTAAAGATAGATTTCAAACTATGTATAAGTAATCGAAGCAATTCTAAAAATTTTATGGATCCAAGCACTATTGATATCGAACTCTAGTCTCGTTCAACCAGACGCTCGGCTGTCTCCGTTAATCTCCGACAAGCAAGAGAGCCTGTCTGCTTGTAGGAGATTTACGGAGACAGCCGAGCGTTTGGTTGAACGAGGCTATATTAAACTCTGGCGTAGAAATACATGAGACTATAAAAATATCTTAGTTGTTCGTATTATATAAAATCTGACTATTTTCAAAGTGTTTATTGATAAGTTTCCTTAAAAAACAATGCTTCAGCAAACATTACTTTGAATTTTTCTATTATTTTCAAGAACTAAGTCTTGTCAGCGTTGATGATTTGTGCTTAGATCCAAACACTGTTTCACTTTCGGTTTGCCAGAGTAACTGCATAGGAGAGTTGATTAAAATCAACTCCCAAAAATGTATGACGACGAACATCAGCATGATTACTATTGAGCTTGGTTAACTTAAGCCCAAATCTTGACAATTGGTACATTGCCATATATATCTATGTATAATGGACGCCATCGTACACCTTTCGCTTGTCTGAGAGATCAGAGAAGTTGCGAATGACAAACAAATGCTATAAAACAGAGTGTCATATCGTAAATTCTTAATGAACACCCACCAAGTATGTTAAAAAATTACTATATAACAAGAGTATAAAACACTCTTAAGATGGTATGGAACATCTCCATATTGTGATGTACTATCTATCGAAATAAACAAGAAAATCAAGTATGATTTTTTTTCTTTTCCAAATTTGTTACACATCAGCGTAGCGCAATGGGTAAGAGCACTAAGAATCTTAAGTCATGAATTAGAATCTTGCTGGGACTTTTACAATTTTTTACATCTCAAAATTTTTTAACCCATATTGTAAAATTTAAAAATTCTAAACCGGTGAAAGACATTTTAATTATAATGAACTTTTATCCACATTAATATCGACGAGTGTCTCATACCACTTTAAACATGTTAAAAGCGAGATCACTCATGCCTGTCCGCTAGAGGTCTCTGAAGTCAGTGCTTACATAGGAGTGTTCTGTGTGGATACTTGTTAGACATACATGTATATTTAACATATATTGTACATTTGTATGTGTGTTTGGACTGTATCATTCACTCGTATATTGCATTCATGTTAAACGTTGTTACTGGCAAATAACGGACAAGTCAGTTAGACAAATAATTATGCAGTTCTATTTCTTCAGTAGAATGGAAAACAAACTACTCCTACCGAGTGTGCTAGTCTTACCGTCTGATTCTCCATAAGACCACGAAGAACCTGAAAAATAAAGAAGAAAGGGTGAACATTATCTATAGGCGCAGAATTAACAATCGGAGATATAAAACACTCGCTGCTTCAGCATAGTGTAACTTGTTAGAGATCGAGTTGAGGAATATAAAAAGGCAAAATAATTTTGAGATGAAACATGCCCCTGCTTTTACAAAAAGAAGAGGAAATCCGAAAAGTCACTTGCTTAAAAAGCCTCTACAATCCCACTTAAAACCCATTAAGGATGCGTACTTGACAAGGAACTAAGCGTCCTATACTCATCTTATGGCAATGTCGTGATGGGACAATTCAGAGCGATGAGTTTTTGTAAGGACTATAATCAATGTACCAAGAAACCTAGTTATGTCGGCAAAAAAACTGTCAAATGTCAGAGGAATTCGCAGTATTACGTTTACGTCTCGGGTAAAAAGTATTGGAAAAACGAATTCTATTAACAGCTGACTGGTTAAACAGTGGGGGTGCAGTACTTTTTGAGTGTATGAACCTCATTCCCCATAAAACAAATGCAAAAAATTAGTTTCTTTATTACACAAAAAGTCCGTTCCTGGGTCTGCAGACGGGGAGAGGCATCAGTGTTGGAGGCAGTAATCGATTGGTTTACGGGAGATCATTAACTCCTTGGAGCCTGTAAGATTACGTGAGCCGTTTGGGGGCCATCACGTGTGATAACGCGAATGAAAGAGTCCAGTCAGTTTTCAAGCTTTGTAACCATCTAAGCAAGTTAAAACCTCAAAGAATGTATTTTAATTTTCATTATTGTGTAACAGTGAATTATAAATAAACGAATTATTGAATTACAGTATATCAAATATCAGCATCCTTTAAAAATGAAGGTCAGGGAATGTTTTAACGATGACCTTGTAAAGAAATAGCATCGCACCAGTATTGCCGGAGAGGCAGCTCCATTAGGGGTGAGGGTGGGTGGGCATGGAGAGGGTGTGTGCAGGCATGTGACGGCGGGGGCTGGCGCTTTTATTTTTTTAATGTACTTTTTTCATAATATTAATATGTAGAAAAATGAACGCGTATATGTCAATTGACGCTGGCCTCTTCGGTTTGAAAAAAAAGGGTGACACGTGCCTGGTGTGAACGAATCTTATTAGGAAAGAAACTAGCAAAGTTCTTATAGTGTTGATGAATCAATGAATCAATACAGCGACGAGTGGGGTTTATCAACCGGCTGAGAACATGTAGGGAATGTGAACAATCTGGCATGTTACAATGGCCGTGACAGACGTATACCAATGCTGACAGCTCCAAGATCCAGGCTCTCTCTGGAGGCGAGGCAGTAAGCACGGGGTATTACCGACAAATCAAAGGTTGGATCGCTTATCATACATAATCCGTGAACCATAGGAGAATGTAATCACAACAAGGTCGTGAATTTCGGATACGGATTTCATAATTGAAACTTGTATAGTATAAAGGTGGCAAAAAAATATTTATGAAAAAAGTATACAAATTCAAATGAGGGTAGTATTGTTAAATTTATCAAAGTCAGGATCAGTGGCATTCTAGTATCACATTACAGGTTACGATTGAATTTCGGTGAAGTTAACATATTTATCTATTATATCAGGTTTCTTTTTAAAATGTTTTAATTTTTCGTGTGTGTATTAGTTAACAATTGCAAATGAGAAGATAAATTATCCTAAATTAGTTCAGTTTAGCGTCGATTTAAAAAAAATAATTTAAAAAAGAGCATATAATAATGCACAAATTATCCTTCATAAATTAGTTCAGTTCAGCGTCGATTTTGAAAAATTTTATTTTAAAAAAGCATACAACAATGCACAAATTATCATTAATCAATAAGTTCAGTTCAGCGTCGATTTTGAAGAATTTTATTTTAAAAAAGCATACAACAATGCACAAATTATCATTAATCAATAAGTTCAGTTCAGCGTCGATTTTGAAAACTTATTTTTAAAAAGCATATTTATAATAATAATGCATGATATTTTTTTTTAACCTGAAATGAATTTATGCAAAAATTAAAATTGTGGACAGACTTACCCGATGCTCCTTCAATGGTGCCGAATGCTATGGACAGGAATGCAACAAGTAAAATCCCAGCCATTGTGATGGAGTGAATGGTGAGGATCCAGTGATGCAGATATATAAAAGGCGCGCGCCAAGTCAGCTGGTTAGAGAGGATACGGCGGCACGTTAGTGGCTTCAGTACTATACCGATGTCATGTTTAAAAACTTAAAAACTGACCCCCCCCCCCTTACTTCCCCACCCCACCGGAGGAGTGCGGTTCTGGATAACGTTTATATAGAAAGCCGTCCCCTTATGTTTACTTATAAGTATTTCGAGTCTTATTTGTGAAGTAAATCTTGACATTTTTGATGTGATATTTTCTAAAGGATTACATATTTGTTTTCCCACGTGTGAAATATTTCCACTTGTACTGTGAGTTCACTTCATCGATGTGGGAAAATACTATGCTCAATCCTTACTTCAGCATACACGGAACATGTACGTGTTATTTAAACAACGAAATACTTTCTTTGGTGATTCATGCGGTATATGAAGGTGGCGACAATGCAGAAAAATACAAAACCCCCATTATATTTACAGCTTCACTAAATTACTGTTAATATACATCAGAACGATAGCTATTAAAAGAAACAGCATAGTCGTCTTCTAAGAGATTTTGAGTCTGACATCATTATGATTTTATTTCGTGCAGTCCGTGATTTTTCTTAGGTCGCTGTAGGTTTCGACCAATCGATAAACGGGGAGTGTGGATTTCAGCCCTGTCAGTTTCTACAGCTGTTCTATAGAGCTATGAATTAACTAAAAGTTTCCGTAAAAAATAGAGGAAATCATACCGACCGATGTAACTATAAGGTCAGGATCTTGTTCTGTCAGTGACCCTGGTTCAATACATTCATTTCATTCTATATAGCCAAACCATAAGGAAAACAAAATACGTAGAGGACGTTATTATAGCAAAAAATTACCAGAGAAATATAAAAAAAAGATTGAAGTAAAGGTGAGGTAGATAATTAGCTTGGTAACTACACATACAAATAGCATTTATTTTAAAGTTGAATGTTTACAGTAAACTTTTCTTGGAAATGTTTGCTATGCAGAATGTACACTATGATGCCGGTAACCGGTATCAACATCGATTATACTCTGTCCCGAGTTTTTGCTTCCACCACGTTTCGCTTGATATTTCGATTATTATAAATAACTTTGTGATCTTACGTTCATCCACTAATATGAAAAATGTCCAGATTATCTGTTTTGAAACGCCACCTCTACCGCTTCAGGTTTCAAAACACATCCCAAAATAGAGAGTATACGGGAATAATAATACTAATAAACATAATACGAATACAGGCACACAACACCAGATCTCAATGTACACCAACTAAACACGAATACCCGCACACAACAACAGATCTCAATGTACACCAACTAAACACGAATACACGCACACAACAACAGATCTCAATGTACACCAACTAAATATGAATACACGCACACAACAACAAACTGAACTTTATTTCTTTTTTTACAACGATTGATAAAGAAGTTGTACAACTTTTATTAGCGCGAGGGGTCATTGGTTTGGGAAGAAGCCAGAGTACCCGGAGAGAACCTACGTGTCCTATCACATACAACCACTACCGATCACGGGGATCGAACTCCGGTCGCAGCAGTGAGAAGCAAGTGCATTGTCCACTACGCTACTTTGCTAAACACGAATACACGCACACAACAACAGGTCTCAATGCACACCAGCTAAACTCACATATCATGACGTGCAGGAACACACGCACGCCTCAACAGGTATCCACGCACCCCGCAACAGACATACAGGTATATACGTACACAACAACATGAGTACATGAACAACACAACATGAGTACATGAACAACACAGCATGAGTACATGAACAACACAACATGAGTACATGAACACCACAACATGAATACATGAACAACACAACATGAATACATGAACAACACAACATGAGTACATGAACACCACAACATGAATACATGAACAACACAACATGAGTACATGAACAACACAACATGAATACATGAACAACACAACATGAATACACGCACATTACATTAGGTACACACCTACGCCACACCTTATATACACGCACACCACAACAGGTATACACATACATCTTGAAGGTATACGTGCACATTAAAACAGGTATACACGTACATCACAACAGGTATACACATACTTTACAACACATTACCGCAACATGTATACAGGTATACACGCAAACATTTAGCTCAACGGTATCAAAATTTTTTAATGAAATAGGAAAATCAATCATTTTCTAATCAATCAAATCTAAATAAATGATTCTATTCAGACGTTAACATTAAAGTTTCATAACAAAGGATAAACCAAAATCATTGCATAAGCTTAGACGTTTGGTGATGGTGTTTTGGGGTTGGGTGGGGACACCTTGTGTGTGTTTCTATCTGTATGTCTTCCATTTGGAACGAACGTATTGGAAATGTTCCTAATCATTGCAATTCAAAACAGTAGAGTATCCTTTTTTAGACAACATATTTAACACCCTAGAAAATTAGATTTGGCCTTGCCTACCTTGGACCCTGTCCCTCGTGGTCTGGTCAGGGGTTAAACCCCTCCATCGGCCATCTCTTTGCGTTTTGACTGGACAACAACGTCACTCCACTCATTTAAATAGGGGACACTGTTCTGTTACCCAGACTTAACCCCACTGGAATGTTACCATGTTGGTCTGTGATCACCAGTGTAGCTGATGCAAAAATGGCTTAGAGGCATTTCCTCTTGGAATTCAACCTGATCTGGCTAAAAACTTGCTCTTTAAAGAAACTGCTTACTATAGGTGTTTAAAACATATGATTAGGAATAGAGATCGTGAATATTTTTCAAGATTAATCTAATTGTAAATATTTATCAATGAATGTTTATGCACGAGTTAAAATTTTGATAAAATTAGAGGATGGATGCAACCTTAATAGATTTTTTTTTTCGTTGTGCGTTGCGTCAAGTTTTTTTTCCCTTTTGCAACGATGTTATCTTCAAAGTGTGCGCCCGACCCTTTTTAATCTTCTGAACACATATAGCATTTGTGCACTTAATGTGAAAGTACTGAATTTTGGACACGCAGGTTAAGTCATTTTTCAAAAGGGGATTACCCAAAACACTTAAAAAGCTTAAAGAAAAGAAACTAGTAAAACAGAAAATCCAAATCAAATTTTATAATAAGAAATTGTATATTAACATCATGATATATATTATTTTTTATCATGATTATGTATCATATATTTGTATTTGATTAAAAAAAGGTGACGGATACAATCGGGTTAAAAACTATTTTTATATGTATATTCATGTAAAAAAACCCACGATCGATTTGTCAAAAAATGGTTGCCCCCACTCTACCCGCCGGTTATCTCGTGCTTTTAGTAAGATCTTAGAAGTAAGCCTAACTCTGCACAGTAAAGTAAATTGAACTAATGTACAAGGGCGAGGCGGATATCTGACATTGTATAAGTAGTGAATCAAAAAAACCAATCCATCCTGCTCGTTAAGTTAAGATTTGTTAATTGTACATCTTAAATAATATGTACCGGAAAAGCTATCAAACATTATTTTAAAAAATGCATGATTTCAGGAAATAACTTCAAAGTTACATTGTTTTATACTAGAGTGTGTGACATTATTCATACTATTCATATTGTTCATTAAATGTATTCATCACATCAATCTGGTAAAGTCGCCGAGTACTGAAGTAATGGGGGGGGGGGGTTAAATACAGTTTGTGCTCGAATCTGGGTCACATGTAATAGTGGCGTGTTATTTAAATAGTTCAACTAGCTTGAATAAGCCAGTCGATATTTAAAGCAATATGAGCTGCAATTTTCATGTTGAATTTTTTTTTCCACGAAAATGTTATTTTCTAGTTAAAAGACAAAAAATATCATGGGTTTTAAATTTCTCTTATCCATATTTTTGTAGGAAAAGGCGTTAAGAAGCCTTAATTGGAACAAAATTGAATCAGGTACAATGTTTTGTATATAAGTTGGTACTAAGATATTTTGCATTTTGTACATAACTATTGTTTAAAATATAATGAGTTTCTTGAAGCAATAGTTGTTGCCCCGTTACTATTATTGCAGCATATAATTGAACCTATTCCACTTTTTCAATGTCCATCTTTGTGCAACCAACCCAAACTTCAACAGCATGTACTCTAATTCTGATGAAAGATACGTACAGTTGTAAAACAATATCCCTTGAAACGGAAAATTTTAGCTTTTTTGTAAGCTTTTTTTAACAATGTTATCAATCTGTTTTGACCAACTTAAGTTTGAAGATAACTGTACACCAAGATGTTTGTGGTCTGTAACATATTCTAATTGACAATGTTCAAAAAATAAATTATGATATAAAGTACATTTTTCAAATGAGAAAATACTTTGGTTTTCTGTGAATTAAATTTCAACAACTATTTTTTTTACCATTCACCTAATATTTTGAGATCATGATAATAGATTTCGCTCAATAAGATTAATATTATCTGAACATTGTAAAGAATCTATGCTGTCATAGTAGCTTGCAGTTGCATGTTTACTTTATTTTCCTAAAAATAACCCAATTAGATTCTCTTTTTGGGGTTGTAGATATATCCATTCTTTTTTTTATTATCAAAAAAAGCAAAGTCATGTATTGAATCTCATGAGGAGGAATCTTAAAACTTCTGTTGGTTTGGGAACATCGATACTTTGCAACAGTTGGTTTGGGTTTTTTTAATCATCTTAGTTATTTTCATAATGAAATTTTCTAAATTCAACTCTCTATTTGATACCAATTTCATTAAATGTGCACCATCTTTAATAGATATGAATTCTGAATGTTAAAAACACCTGAATTTGTTTAAATCCACTCTGCTTCTTATGTATGAAGACATATCCACTACTTATTGAAAGAAATCCTGATTTTCATGTTGAAATAATGAGAGAGAGAGAGAGAGAGGAATTGTTTATAAGGAGATAGAAGAGGGTGTTATGTAGTTGTTTGTGGACTGAACGTTGACTGAGTTTTTCCCCGCATTTTATCAATACAACTTGCAGACCTCTTTGTAGTTCACTGTGTAATGAATGTGTCTACACTCATTGTTCTAAATGTTTTGTGTGCCAAACGCTGGGATATATATATCCAACTGACCCAGTCTTCTGGACTTGAATCATCTTTGTGTGCGGGTCTTGTATCAAGAATAAAATTTGGGCTTATTTTGCAAAGTTTTTTTTTTTATCTATTTGTATGCCAGGGATTTTTTCCACTCTAATCCTATCAGTGGGATTTGAAGTCCTCCATATCATTAATTCATTAGAGAAACAAAACAGAAAAAGTCCAGCATTTTAATGAGCAAGTCAGTTTAACAGTATTGTGAATTTGAAGTAGTGTTAACATCGATTTGAAAGGAACAAATCTGGTTCATCGATAGAAATCAAAATTTGTTTGATTCTATTCCCACAGTTACACCCCACCAAAAACACACAATGTTGTTAAAACAGCTCATAATTTATTGATTGTAGTTGTTTACAAACTAAAGTACACACCACTTAGAGGGTTCCAGTTTATTTGTTATATTTCATCTTGTCAAGTAAAAATATTGTAAATCTGTCACATCTACAAATTGATATAAAAAAGCAGCTTATGGACAATAAAATAAAACGGATTACTATTATGAATACAGACAAACAAATCTATGATGAAAGCTAAATGACAATTTAACATCTCATTAAAGAATCAATTACAAATACACATGTACAAATAGAAAATATCATTTCATGTACTTCACTGGTGAAATGAACGTTTGGATGAGTTAGTTTCTACGCATACACCAACCACTCGCAGGTAAACATACAGTGGCACATTGGATTAACTCCCTTTGGTGATCATACATTTGTGATAATATACATCCATGTACTAATAAAACATGCACAGTTTTGATTTCATTACACGCTTTAAATAATCCCCTATAGATAAGCACGCATTTACCGTACCGATGGACTATTTAATGTACAGAATGTGTCACAATCCCGGGCAAAAGAGGATTTTTATTCTATCTCGTAACGAAAAATTGACCCAGATGTCTTCGCGGAAAAATCCTGGTTGGATGAAATCCTTCGCAAACTGTAAAAAAAAAATTAAAATTAAAATTTATATAATTATAGTCAAACGAATGTTTGGATGAAATCCTTCGCAAACTGTAAAAAAACCAATAAAAATTAAAATTTAT
This sequence comes from Magallana gigas, assembly GCF_963853765.1. Classification (NCBI taxonomy): domain Eukaryota; kingdom Metazoa; phylum Mollusca; class Bivalvia; order Ostreida; family Ostreidae; genus Magallana; species Magallana gigas. Next base: position 54,934,467 of record NC_088855.1, on the reverse strand, counting down.
TTAATTATAGTCAAACGAATGTTTAAATATAGTATCTTTAGAATATAGCGAAAACGTTAGTATTAGTACCTCGAAGTCAAGCGATCGGGGTTCCTCCGGACGTAGTTTCTGGCGGGAGTAGTTGGCCATCCTCACAAGATTCCCTGTCTTAGGTCTGCTGGGTCCGGGCATCCTCAGGTCCACGTTTTCCTCCATGATGGATGTGACGATGGATGGTGCCGACTGGAACACATTACCCTGGGCAGTTGACCTGACCTAAAATGATAAGTAGTTATTAGTGATAAAATACTATGTTATAGTATGTCAAATAAACTAATTCTGAAATAATAAAGATGGCTAAGTTTACTGAAATGTGGGGATGATAAATAAAATAAATACATAATCAACATGCTTTTATAAAGTATACCTGCTGCTTTATCTTTGCTGCAACAATTGCTCAAGGTTTCCCTGCATGACTGTGAGCCCTGGAACCAGCTATGAAATCAGGGCCTGACTGGATCACTGTAGCCGGACATCGTTCAGCACGACTTCTCACAGAGCACCACCAGTACGTAGAGTTGGTTGTTGTTTTCTGAAAGAAAAATATATTATAATTAATTTGAAATTCATTGTCATTCCATATGGCATATTAGGTTTTTTTTTAAACCTGTTTAAACTTTTTATACCTTCACTGTGTAAGAGAACCCGTCGCTATCCAATAAGAGGTCCCGTCCCTTCTGTGAACCTCCATGCTCGATGTGATAAGTTGTCACTCCATTGTCCGGAACAGCATGGACAGTCTGATCTATGGGATCTTCTGCAATCGACCTAAATAGAAAAAATTTTGCATTAGTGATGCACGAAGACAGAACTTAGATTGAAATTAAACATCTTTGTACCGATCAAATTATTGTAGACATTTCAAAGTTTTTATCTTACTCTTCTCGGATTTCAGATTCCTGCAGGATGATCCGGATACATCAAAGGATGAGTCCTCGTAGACATCTTCTGCATCTTCATCCTCGGTTTCCTCTGCTGTTGAATTCTGGACACTGAAATACAGTTAGAACAAACATATATAAATTAATTTATGTAATGATGATGTATATGTAAGGATGTATATTTTTCATTGATTGTATGCTTAAATAGAAAAAAAGGCATTAATGAAATGTATTGGAAATGTATTGGTTTTTATATTTCAGTATAGCGTAGTGTTATCACAGACAGAAACAATGAAAAATATAAATAAAATTAGAACCAATACTAGTTATACAGTCACAAACCTTTGAACCTCCGTCTCCTCTTCCATCTCCTCCTCCTCTATTTCCTCCTGATCATCGCTTGGTTCCTCTGGGACGTTGGTCTCCATTTCCTCGAAACTATCATGGTCTTGATCAGGCAGTAAGCTGGAAAAATTAGAATTTATGACTATATATCATAAATAGATAACTAACATTTATATATTTTATGGGTACAAATATTACTTTTGTATGTGTACAAATATTGTATGCATTATACCCATATTTACCTGGTTCTTGGAGCCTCGCTGAGCCTGGTGCTCTCCAGTGCTGGCTCCCCTAGGTTTGATGAGGAAGGATCCTCCGTGTTGGGAACTCCACAGTCTTGACAATGCCATGCTATCAATCCATTGCCATTCATAGTTTCCACGTAGAGCTCCTTGGAAATGTCTACAAAAAAAAATTAAATATATATATACATATTGTGGAAATTGTCAGCAGTTGAAACAATGCGTAGGAAATGTCTTACGTCGTTATTTTTGACATAGTAATTTCGTCTTTGAATTATATAAGAGAAATAGCTGTCATATATATAATTATACATTGAGTTTCAGTAATTATATGTTCATTACGGTAATTCTTCATTACGATATTTACACCGTAAAAACATAATAAATTTTTTTACTGATTAAAAGGGAAAGACGCAACAGTAATAATTTGAACTTACTTGTGTGGCACAACCTGTGTTGCCAACGGTTACACGTGTTGCAGCACATCGCATGTTGATTCCACCGAACCTGAGTATCAAAGATGAGAAACATGTCTACAGTCTAATAGATATAATTATCGCTTTTGTATTTTTGAATTAAACATATTACTGAGTTTTTTTACTAGTCCAAATAGATTCCATTATTACCATTTTATGTGATTTAGACTGTATTTGCTTGAGTCAAGTGTGCATTTCACAATATATTGTAATTTTCTAAAGTGTGCAATTATGTTAACTTCGAAATATTTTGCTTTGTAAGAATATATGTATTTTTTTTAACATCGCTGAGACTCAACAAATACTAGTAAGATGTATCTTATAGAAAGCTACGTGAACATTTTGGACTGGCTATTATTTCTTTTTAGAAATAAATATGAAAGTGGAACGGGAGAATAGACAATATACTTAAATTATTGTATCAATTTCAATTCTATTTCTTTATTGCAAAAGACATACGTCTTATAGCACTTATAATGGTGAACAATACATAAATATATATATTTTTATGTCGACCTGTTTCAATAAGCAAATTATGTGAGGACAACCACACAGAACTTAAGAAAACAAAAACCCTGTTAATCAATGATTCTACATGTATATCTTCTCCTATGTCTAATATATACAACACCAATACTATTTATCACTTATATTATTATATATGACTTTCATAAATAACATTAAGGACACCTCATAAAAAATGACAGTTTATACTTAGTTTAACATATGCTTTTTTTTTATTTATTTTCTTCAAATGCCAAAATTATACAATCGCTAGAAATATTTTTTCTGATTCTGCTAAAACTAAATCATTTCAATTGTACATCAACGAAACTGGTAGATTTGTTTAATATAGTTTATGTGAATGTTACTTATTTCCATTTATCGTAATAACAATTCTATACCATGCAATAACAGCTGTAAGTTTGGTATAATTTTTCTATTTAATGGTAAAGACCTAGTAAGTTGTCAGAACTTGCGTCCAAACCATTTGTATATGTATCTAATTCTTATATATATGATCATTGATATATTGTGTATCCAAAACAATTAAAATTATATTAACTATAAATTCATCTTCATATACATTGCAACAATGACAGTTAATAAAAATTGCCGTAATAAATAGTATACAAACGATAACATTGACAATATAAATTGCATGGCACATCGGACATATTTTACAATATTTCATGTAGCTTGCACATAGCCTGGTCGAAAATATAATTAATAATGCATTAATTTATCTTTTATATCTTAGCATCTTATTCAGAGTTTTCATTGTATAAGCATTATAGGTATTATTTAATTCATTTTATAATCTATTGTTATATTCAGTAGTATATTCTCACTATACAACTCTATATAGACGAATAGTCAATAATTGAAATATCAGTTTGTCCGAAAAATATTGACCGGTCAATATTTTTTAGATATTGACCGGCTAGGATTAATATCTAGAGAACATTCCCTCTATTTCAAATAATCGCCTCTGATTTGTTGATTCGTAAACGGTGACGTAAATAATTCTTCGCGACTCCAAAACAAGGTGACGTCATAATAGACAGTCAGTCAAGGCAAGTAAACAACGAACGCGCAATGCGACGGTTTGCTATCATAACGGATATAAGAATTTGCGAATTACTGTGAAGTAAAATCAGGTAGAACACCTGTCTGATAATTCTTACGGTCGGCGGAATATCACAAGTGACCGTTTGATGCTGAGGATAATTTGGAAATGAACTTTTCACAAAATTGAATTCGTGAATTCTTTGTTGAGCTGAGAAAATTACGGCGATCTGTTTTCAAAAATTTTGGTTTGTTTCTTCATATAACAAAACAAATGTTGACTTGGGTTGAGGGCAACATTGATTATATTATCCCCCTTGGGACGAAAATATTGCCCTCCGCTTCGCGTCGGGCAATATTTCGTCCCTCGGGGGCTAATATAATCAATGTTGCCCTCAACCCAAGTCAATATTTGTATATTATATGACATTATAGGTACTCACCAACTTTTCGCAGTAGATACAGCATTCACGCCCCATTTCTTTGCAGTGCTCTTTCAGAATACTGATACTAAAAAATCGCGCTAACGACTTCTTGAGATACTCATCATTTAGTTCTCCAAATTATATTACAATAAAAACTATTTATTAAACGGTTTAATTGATGGTGGATTAATTGCGTACTAATTAAACTGCTCGCGCGATGTTCGTACATGTGTTTATAACAAAATTATTGTCTAATTAAACAAAATTATTATCTATATGTATTATGTATTTAAAAACAACAACAATACATGATGCAAATGTTTATTGTACAATTTATTTTATTTCATCAAAGAATATTCATGAAAACTATTATTTATAATTTTCATAGGGTACGTTTTCTCCTGGAGAAAACGTACCCGGGTACGTTTTCTCCAGGAGAAAACGTATCCTAGAAACTGGGTACGTTTTCTCCTGGGTACGTTTTCTCCTGATACCCCTAATAATACAAGATGTTTAGTGTATTATTATTATTAAGGTAGGGGTAATTTTTTCATTTCGGAAAAAAAATTATATGCCTTGTGCATGTGTTCATTAGTGATACAGATGTAAATGCTACAATCTAATATTCTTGTGGATTTTAAAATGTATGTATTTGACTAACTTTTCTAAATACAACACACTAAAAACAGGAACAATGCTATACTTGAAAGATGGATGTTCGAGGCAGAATTTAACTCGAAGCTGCGCATCACCCGTCGTTCTCCGAGAGGCTGCACAGGCCGGAAGTTGTTTACTATTACGTGGGTACCATTCGTCAAGTTATCCTCTAGAAGTTTTCTGAACATGGCCATCTAATTAAAGTAGAAATAAATAAAAAATACATTTTAAGCATAATTTTAGATTTAATGGAATAACATTGTGCCGAATAACTAACAGATTAAAATAATGCCATAGAATGATGAAAAGGACTAGTACTTGAAATAATTGCCCGTTAGACATAAAAGATATTTTGTTTAAAGCTATACACGCTATAATTTGCGTCAATTTTGAATGACAGTGAAAACGCATGTGTTTGTCTACTTATAAAAGTTATCCTTAATCTGTAAATTACAAGGGTGAATTCCATCTCGTTACAAAGATATAGATTTTTAATTGTTTATTTTCCTGCCAGGAAAATATACCTTTTCATGAATATTGATGAAGGAAGAGCAAACCGACCTCATTGCGCATGTCCGCGGAGAACTAGGTGGTCGTTATTGTTTGCCTAATTAAATATCCAACTTGATTTTTAATATGCTTAACAGTTGTTAATTTGAAATACATACATGTATAATGAGTAAAATACGCTTGCCATTCACGATACCCTTACTTCTGCATTAACACTTATAGGATCTATAAATAGCACATAGGGGGAAAAACACAGGTCTACGTCATTTTTTTAAGGAAGTATTCATATCTACTCACAGGCTTGTATTTTTTCCTTTTGTTTGTACTCGTATATCGGACAAATTTATGCTTTACTGAAAATATCCTTTCCTTTGTGAAACTATCACAATTATAAAGATGTTGACCCTTCACCAGTTTTGGTATGATAGGCTAAATTTAGCTATCGATATCACGTGATAGATTGATATTCACGAGGAGGCATTACTTTCCTGGCAGGAAAATAAATATTTTTTATTGTTTAATATTTGATATATTTGTTACGTGATCGAATTGAGCATTATAATTAACAGAATAAAGGTAACTTTTATTAGTAATCAAACACATACATTTTCCCCTTTATTCAAAATTGACGCAAATTATAGCGTGTATAGCTTTAAGAAATGGACATGAAGAAAGGAAGCTGTTTAAGATGAAAAGAGAAACTAGAAAATGTAAGAAATGTCCTGTATAAAGGAAAAAAACTGTTTTCTTTTTATATCGAACACGATCTTAATTATGTGGATATAGTTAAAAGATGATCACTTGATCTGTATTTTAAACCAATGGGTGATCTCTCAGCGTGCTGAAATTGTATAGCGCAATAAAATATTCTCATATAATTATTTCTCTGAAGCAAAATGTACGTCTGATTCTGGCTCGTAAAAAAGTTTATTTTAACTGCGTATCAACGCACGAAACAAGATAAACCGTTGGTACTTTTCTGTACACATTCTTATTTATCTATTTTTCACCGCCAACACGCAAAATGACAGTTGAAATATTCGATAAAAGCGTCACTATGATTTCCATCCTTCATGAAAAACTTGCAAAAAATATAACAGTTACTGTAATATCTTGATAAAGGAGTATTTAACGTCTGCGTAGATAAGTTGACGATATGTCAGTCTAGTGTGCAAACTCTAGATAACATCATTCATCTCAACTTTTTAAATATGCCACTTGCAGACGGAACCACAGTGGTCTTTCAGAGTTCTGAGGCTCTAAAACTCCACAATGAACAATGACAGTTCATTAGGATTTTATATTAAATTAATATTGAGACTTTAAAGTAATGGAAGAGTTTGTAGTGTGCTAAATATTGAAGGGTTCTATTAACTATTGAAGGGTCACGACAAGTGTAGATTATTTTTTTTACAATATATGTTAACATGGGTACGTAATGGTTGAAAAATTCAGTGCATTGAAGTAAACCACTGTTTTAAGGTAAAACACGTACCTATATTATAAAAGAAGATTCAAGCGAATATTTAAGTGCTAATACCCTTTTTAAATCGATTAATAAAATTTTTTCCATTTACTAGAAAATATATTCTAAAAATATAATACAATCATGCAAAAGCAAAATTTCTTTAATAGAAACAAATAAAAAAATGTCTCAAATTTGAGAGGATTCATACCCTCAACCTATAAAAGGCTCAGTTCTTTATTGTTATCTACGTATTATTTCTAGTGCTAAATCCACTTGTCATTATAGCAACAACATAATCTAATGTTATATGCAGTTTTTGCCTTGAGTTTATGGACTTCTATTATTTTCCGTAATTGTTGAGATATAAAATGGTATATATTTCTAATGTGTAGTGGGTTCTCACTCCAAGATTTGTTAATTGAAATTGGTTTGTTTTCATTAGAAAACAGAGCACAGACCAAGTGTATAAAATATCAATATATACCTACTGGTATACAATAACAATTTTGTAGAAAAAAATTACATAACCCGTAAACGTGGGCTATGTATTTTTCTACTTTTCTATTTTTCTACTAAGTCGCTACCTTCATATCCCGCATGAATCACCAAAGAAAGCATTTTATTGTTAAAGTTTTCTAAGTGTAAAAGTTGTTTAAAGAGGCTGGGTGGTCAACAAAGTACAAAATGCCTTACAATTTTAGATTCAATGTTATAACTAATATTAATAGTAAAGAAAAATGCAAATATTTTAGAATCAATCTGAAATTCAAACATTTTATCTTTATCCAGAGCTTTTTTCCTTTTAATTGATACAGACTTAAATGACCACAACCATTCATAATCCTTTAAGAGTTACAGATAAATGTTATTTCAATTACACATCATTTGAAACAAATTTAAAAAAAAAACAACTCAGTTTCTTATCCATTTTACCCGCATTATTCGCTCATTTTCTCTATACAATCAGTTAAATCCAGCTGGATATAATACTTTGTGCACATAAGCAGAGCGTAGATTTTTATCTGCAGAGAACGTTAAAACCCAATAGCTTCGCCCCCTGGCCCCCCAACAGGGCTTTGCCCTAGACCCACTGGGAGCCTAAAGACGGCCCCAGACCCCCTTCTTTCTTTGGCGTGCACATCAAGAAGTTCTAGCAACGCCCCTGACCAATGTGTCAAGACTAGTACCTGTTGTTCTGAAATTGAAATAGCATTTTCAAATATGGTCCAGACCACGCTCTCGTAACATGGCGGGGTGGTGAGACTTCCAGAATAGCGGTAGAAATGGTCCGGGTTACCGACAGCAAGCGGAAGCATGGACTCGATACTGAAGCTGGTCAATGCTGTCATAGCTCCTGTAAAACAGTTTAACATCAACACATACATTGGAACAGACACTAACTGGTATTAATGGTCCCTATTCTATATGAAAAGGTCTATCTCCGGTTTACAGAAAACACCACGTCACGATGCATTAGCGCCCAACTCACTGGATCTTACCTTTGGTTTTAACATCATTGAATTTGTTCAGCATAGTTCTAAGTCCACTATTTTCTTCATCCGATATCTGGAATAGAAAACATAGACCATATCAATTCATCAAATAGATGTAAGGTCTAAATGCTTCATCCATATCTAAAAGGAGAGTGTATGCTGGAAGATTTGAATCCGTCTCTTATTCCATGCATGCTGCAGGAACCCGCATACATAGCCTTGGTACATGTTACGAACGATGATGTGACAATTTTCTTCCATAAGACACAAAAAACCCGGGAAATCTCAACGTACAACACAAAAAAACAACTCAACGCACCACTAAAAAGCAAAAAAGAAAAAAATTTAAAAAAGGAAAAAAAGGAAGGAAAAAAAACAACAACAAAAAAGCATTAAAAAAATAAAAAAAACTACCCCCCCCCCCCGAAAACCCTGCGTGAACGTACCACAAAGAAGAAGCCGAGCACGGCCAGGCCGTCGCGTTCCTTGGAGGCGGCGTTCGATAGGCTGCCGTACTTCTCGTTGTAATTCACCACGTGGAGCTGTCAAATTAGAATATCGTTAGAGCAATTGTATCATCGTTACTGAGAGAAAGACTTCTATCTGCTTACAGTGATAACACGTTCAGATGGACATGCAGCAAGCAGTGATTGTTTCTTTCAGAACACAAAACAGATCAAAATGCATTAGAAGATAGAGAAATTATAGAGAGTTAAATGTCATTATACATTAAGGTGTAACCGTGTGCAAATATAGGTAAAAACTACCGGCACCTGACATGTATTTTCCTCGTAATGAAAAATATACCTCTACTTAAGAATAAGTGTTTTATTATGTAACGGGTTATTTTTTCTTATTGCGAGAAAAATTAACATCGTCACTATTAATTGGTTAGAGGTATATGTGTTTTCTTACGAGAAAAATATAGTTGCCTTTGAATTGAATGAGGTTCGTTCTCTGTTTTCCGGAATTCAGCAATTGTTACTATTTTTGGAGGTTTACACCGGTACAAACACATATATTTCAGTTGTAAACTCTTGGATACAGTTCCGAGTGATTATTCTAAGTAAACTATTTAAAACACATTGCCAAGACCGTTTACACAAACCGATTTGTTTAAATTCCCTCCCTCTTAACTTTATGCATTATAAACGCCCCTACATTCTTCCGTTCAAAAAAACAAACCCTCTTGGGTGATTCATCAACAGTCTGCCACTGCCCATTACGTACATGTTTTATAAACATACTATTTCCCACGGACGTATTCCTAATTCAGAGTCCAGAACAGACAAGTACATGACATATTATTATAATTACAAGAGAAAGACTTGCCAATGAATAGTGTAAAATCATTAAAGTATAATAATTATGTACTTCTAGTATTGCTATGTACCACGTGTCTAGATCTCAAATGTGGTACTATAACAGTTACCGTCGTACAATGTATTTTTGTAAAAACTATCAGGGCATAAAATTGTTGCACGAGTATTTTACACATGTCCATATGTATATGTATGTCCATATACAATTTTATTATACTTTCATGTTAAATACTGAAATCTGATTGGTTTAGACGCAGTTGATAATCCGTTCTATTACCATCAGCGTTAGCAACACACACAACGGGTAACACAACGAATTGTTACATGCGCGTAAATTATGCGCGTACGGTTCGCCGTAAAATTCACGTCATTTCTATACAAAAGCACTAAAAAATTCTCTAAAATAAGACATTCAGTATAATAAAATAAATAGTGCCTGTTTGGGAGGATAACAGTTGAAATTGACACCCCTCTAAAACCATTGTCAACCTCCGCTTCGCGTCGGCCAAGAGCAATGCATGGTTCATTATTAGGATAAATATACATGTATATATATCTTTGACATGCATGGCCTTTCTGTTATGAAAGTGTATTGTACAAAATCCGACACATTACTGACATTACAGATTACTAATCTGAGAACATGCTATGAATCGCCGGCCTATTGTCCATATTTTTAAGCGGTTTAACGTTACGAGATTTATTTTTGACGTCGTCGTAATAATAATTGCATGCCGTCAGTTGAGAAGTTGAATAACGGGTAAGCGCGTTGTGATAATTTGTCTGCTCATTTGACAAATTATTGTCACGGCGATGTCAAAAATTAATCATTTAATGCTTATATTTACATTACATCAAGGATAAAATGTTTTATTTTATTAAACAAATTGGTATACATTGCAGATCACGGAGGGAGTAAAGTAATAACAGCAAGAACAGCTATCAATCTCTCACCAGAGGGCGCGTTCCGCAAGCTTCACTTGTGTTGGATCAAAGCGTAATACGCCCTCTGGTGAGAGATTGGAACAGCTATTTCTAAAACCGTTTAACACTGGTTTTCACATGGACTGTTGAGATAAGTCTTGAAGATATAATCCATGGAAAATAACTCTTGAAATTTGGCTTTAATAATATGATCAAATTTATTGTTGAATAATAAACATAGTGTTAAATAACATGAATTGTATGAATTATATTTTAAACCGATAACGTCCAAATGAATAGTTGGAAACTACTTTTGCAAATTATATGCAAATTCATACGCAGTGATTGGGTTGTTACATTTTGAAGCATCTATATATAAAGATCGCCGAATAAATTAAAAAAACACAGTTTAGAATGTAAATATATTCAAAACAGTAATGAGAAGTTATGTATTTCCGTGTGTTGCTCAGTGACCTTTGTACCTATAAGTGTTACTCGGTGACCTTTGTACGCTATGTTGCTCGGTGACCTGTGTTCACACTGTGTATTGCTCAGTGGCATTTGTACACTGTGTTGCTTGGTGACCTTTGTGCAATCTGTGTGTTGCTCAGTGACCTTTGTACACTGTGTTGCTTGGTGACCTTTGTGCAATCTATGTGTTGCTCAGTGACCTTTGTACACTGTGTTGCTTGGTGACCTTTGTGCAATCTATGTGTTGCTCAGTAACCTTTGTACACTGTGTTGCTTGGTGACCTTTGTGCAATCTGTGTGTTGCTCAGTAACCTTTGTACAGTGTGTTGCTTCGTGACCTTTATACACTCTATACTTTGCATTGACCTTTGTACACTTGTTTTATTCGGGACTTTTGTATACTCTTATTTTATACCTCCATAGGATAACTACTGCCATCCGACAGGTGTTCGGACCCTCGCATGTTGTCACTCCCCCAGTGGAAGTGGAACTGGGCGGTCTTGAAGCGACCCGGAAGACCTCCACCCTCCACCGTCAGATCCCCCTCCTCCACGTTCACTTGAACTAGAGAAACAACAGACAAGACACAATAACAATCAGCCAGCCACAGGTCACTGCAGAAACAATTTGTTCGAAATTAATTCTCAATACAATACTAGTATATCAGAAAGCTGAAGCATTTATGTAAGACACGATCTCTGTTGTCAGTCAACTAAAGGCCGCCCCTTCTCCCTGTAGGAGTTTAAAACTTTGATTCCTAAGTTATCGAAATGTCTACAATATTTTTAGGCGTTGTAATATATAAATAAAATTATTATAGTTGATGAATCAAAGTATATATATTGTTAATTTTCTTTAGTTTGCACCCTCTTATATGAAACAAAATAGAAACAAATACCTCACCTCACTAAAAGATTGATAAGTGAAATGATTTACCTGTGTGTCCGTTGTTGAGAATCTCCAGTTTGTAATCCTGGGGGTTCTTGAAGCCTTTCAACATGAATGGTTTTAGATCAGAATTGTAGACCATATCCTGGGAGTTTGGGAGGTTGATTGGGGATTGGCGGGTGAGGCCACAGTTTGGGTAGGCGCTCTCCCAATGACCGGGTCCTGAATTAGAGACCACGGTGAAATAAACACATCATTCTTGTTAAGTGGGCGGGAGAATTTTATTTGTTATAAAGAGAGTTTTTATATACGTTTAGTAAGAGTAATAGTTAAAAGTTTAATTGTAACAGTAAGTGCAAGTTAAGTTCACTCAAAGCTATACGTATAGTTATAAGTACCGGCATTTGGTGAACTTTTCGAATTGTACAATACTGTAACATAAAATACATTTTAATTTCTTTTTGAAATGTGAGAGTTTTAAAGGTACCAATATTGGATCATGCTGTTAGGTATCAATATCATGAGAAGATTATGTTTATGGTCACGCTGAATGTTATTATTAAGTATTTCCAATGAAATGACTTCTCAGTATGGAGGTGTCCCATACCCCCTTTAGTTCACTCGGAAGTGACGTGTAAGTAACGTGACTTCTAGTCACGTGTAAATGATCGCTTTATAAAGCGGGTTTTTATGATTAGTTTCCGTACAATTTTAACCTGTCGTACAAACATGCAATGGCTGTATACTCAAAGGGATGACTTGTATACATGTATGAATGCACTGTAATGACTAATGCACATGCACGTATATTAGAAATTCTGAAGGAAGTAAGTAAATCGCGTCATTGACCCCAGATCTGCTGACAGTGCATCTCTGGAGAAAAGGTTCCGGCTTTTGGTTACAGGTTGTCAAACCTTACACCCACCATACACACACATACATCAGAGGACGTCAGGACAAAGTCACCTTCACAACCCAAGCTAACCTTAACTGGTTGTAGGTTAGTCTAAAAAGCTGTAAGCTGCTTTATCTCACCATGAAATGCACACTACATGGCCGACACGGTCTGTTTCACGGACAGTACGGCACGGTCTGTTTCACGGACAGTAGCCTTGTCATCTTTTCGACATTTTCCCTTTTATCTATTGTATTCACGAGTCTTAAAATATGAGTTCTGAATTCTACATAAAAAACACATAAAACTTTTTGCATTCGTTTACAACCTTTTGGTATTTTATCAGGTGAGCCCGATAATGATTACCAGCAGTGTTTAAACAAAATGAAACAAAATACTGCTGTTAGAACGCATGGACCGGTGCATGTACACACTGTAGTGTAAGACCATTTGTTATCGTAGAACAAGATAACTAGTGCATTTTTACAATGAAATCTTTTACACTTAGAATCCCAAACATGTAGTTTGGGGTTTTATTCGGTATCAACTATCACTATTTCATAGGTATGTATTATTTCAAAGCCTAAAAATAAACTTTCACTTCACGACGTATCGAGATTTGCAAACTTTAACTTATATTTCTCACGAGAAAAAATGCCTCATATACTAGTAATAATTTATAGACTATGTTATGATAACCATTCAGGAAAATATTCACAGATACAGGAACATTTTCCAACAATAGCAAATACAAAGAAACTGAGCAACAAGATTTTTCTAATCAAAGTACTGAAGTAATGACGGGAGTTGATTTTATCGATTATCATTTATTTTAAAATCAACTTATCTTGCATGGCAATTAGTTTCTAGTCTGTATTTGAATTACGCACTTTTTTATTATATGATTTTTAGACTTTTCCGACAAGAATTTCGAGAAACCCCATATGAATCATGTTGTGTAATATTTAAAGATAGATTTCAAACTATGTATAAGTAATCGAAGCAATTTTAAAAATTTTATGGATCCAAGCACTATTGATATCGAACTCTAGTCTCGTTCAACCAGACGCTCGGCTGTCTCCGTTAATCTCCGACAAGCAAGAGAGCCCGTCTGCTTGTCGGAGATTTACGGAGACAGCCGAGCGTTTGGTTGAACGAGGCTATATTAAACTCTGGCGTAGAAATACATGAGACTATAAAAATATCTTAGTTGTTCGTATTATATTAAATCTGACTATTTTCAAAGTGTTTATTGATAAGTTTCCTTGAAAAACAATGCTTCAGCAAACATTACTTTGAATTTTTCTATTATTTTCAAGAACTAAGTCTTGTCAGCGTTGATGATTTGTGCTTAGATCCAAACACTGTTTCACTTTCGGTTTGCCAGAGTAACTGCATAGGAGAGTTGATTAAAATCAACTCCCAAAAATGTATGACGACGAGCATCAGCATGATTACTATTGATCTTGGTTAACTTAAGCCCAAATCTTGACAATTGGTACATTGCCATATATATCTATGTATAATGGACGCCATCGTACACCTTTCGCTTGTCTGAGAGATCAGAGAAGTTGCGAATGACGAACATATGCTATAAAAACAGAGTGTCATATCGTAAATTCTTAATGAACACCCACCAAGTATGTTAAAAAATTACTATATAACATGGTATGGTATGGAACATCTCCATATTGTGATGTACTATCTATCTAAATAAACAAGAAAATCAAGTATGATTTTTTTTCTTTTCCAAATTTGTTACACATCAGCGTAGCGCAATGGGTAAGAGCACTAAGAATCTTAAGTCATGAATTAGAATCTTGCTGGGACTTTTACAATTTTTACATCTCAAAATTTTTTAACCCATATTGTAAAATTTAAAAATTCTAAACCGGTGAAAGACATTTTAATTATAATGAACTTTTATCCACATTAATATCGACGGGTGTCTCATACCACTTTAAACATGTTAAAAGCGAGATCACTCATGCCTGTCCGCTAGAGGTCTCTGAAGTCAGTGCTTACATATAGGAGTGTTCTGTGTGGATACTTGTTAGACATACATGTATATTTAACATATATTGTACACTTGTATGCGGGTTTGGACTGTATCATTCACTCGTATATTGCATTCATGTTAAACGTTGTTACTGGCAAATAACGGACAAGTCAGTTAGACAAATAATTATGCAGTTCTATTTCTTCAGTAGAATGGAAAACAAACTACTCCTACAGAATGTGCTAGTCTTACCGTCTGATTCTCCATAAGACCACGAAGAACCTGAAAAATAAAGAAGAAAGGGTGAACATTATCTATAGGCGTAGAATTAACAATCGGAGATATAAAACACTCGCTGCTTCAGCATAGTGTAACTTGTTAGAGATCGAGTTGAGGAATATAAAAAGGCGAAATAATTTTGAGATGAAACATGCCCCTGCTTTTACAAAAAGAAGAGGAAATCCGAAAAGTCACTTGCTTAAAAAGCCTCTACAATCCCACTTAAAATCCATTAAGGATGCGTACTTGACAAGGAACTAAGCGTCCTATACTCATCTTATGGCAATGTCGTGATGGGACAATTCAGAGCGATGAGTTTTTGTAAGGACTATAATCAATGTACCAAGAAACCTAGTTATGTCGGCAAAAAAACTGTCAAATGTCAGAGGAATTCGCAGTATTACGTTTACGTCTCGGGTAAAAAGTATTGGAAAAACGAATTCTATTAACAGCTGACTGGTTAAACAGTGGGGGTGCAGTACTTTTTGAGTGTATGAACCTCATTCCCCATAAAACAAATGCAAAAAATTAGTTTCTTTATTACACAAAAAGTCCGTTCCTGGGTCTGCAGACGGGGAGAGGCATCAGTGTTGGAGGCAGTAATCGATTGGTTTACGGGAGATCATTAACTCCTTGGAGCCTGTAAGGTTACGTGAGCCGTTTGGGGGCCATCACGTGTGATAACGCGAATGAAAGAGTCCAGTCAGTTTTCAAGCTTTGTAACCATCTAAGCAAGTTAAAATCTCAACGAATGTATTTTAATTTTCATTATTGTGTAACAGTGAATTATAAATAAACGAATAATTAAATTACAGTATATCAAATATCAGCATCCTTTAAAAATGAAGGTCAGGGAATGTTTTAACGATGACCTTGTAAAGAAATAGCATCGCGCCAGTATTGCCGGAGAGGCAGCTCCATTAGGGGTGAGGGTGGGTGGGCATGGAGACGGTGTGTGCAGGCATGTGACGGCGGGGGCTGGCGCTTTTATTTTTTTAATGTACTTTTTTCATAATATTAATATGTAGAAAAATGAACGCGTATATGTCAATTGACGCTGGCCTCTTCGGTTTGAAAAAAAAGGGTGACACGTGCCTGGTGTGAACGAATCTTATTAGGAAAGAAACTAGCAAAGTTCTTATAGTGTTGATGAATCAATGAATCAATACAGCGACGAGTGGGGTTTATCAACCGGCTGAGAACATGTAGGGAATGTGTACTATCTGGCATGTTACAATGGCCGTGACAGACGTATACCAATGCTGACAGCTCCAAGATCCAGGCTCTCTCTGGAGGCGAGGCAGTAAGCACGGGGTATTACCGACAAATCAAAGGTTGGATCGCTTATCATACATAATCCGTGAACCATAGGAGAATGTAATCGCAACAAGGTCGTGAATTTCGGATACGGATTTCATAATTGAAACGGATAATGATCTCTTGTATAGTATAAAGGTGGCAAAAAAATATTTATGAAAAAAGTATACAAATTCAAATGAGGGTAGTATTGTTAAATTTATCAAAGTCAGGATCACTGGCATTCTAGTATCACATTACAGGTTACGATTGAATTTCGGTGAAGTTAACATATTTATCTATTATATCAGGTTTCTTTTTAAAATGTTTTAATTTTTCGTGTGTGTATTAGTTAACAATTGCAAATGAGAAGATAAATTATCCTAAATTAGTTCAGTTTAGCGTCGATTTAAAAAAAAAAAATTAAAAAGAGCATATAATAATGCACAAATTATCCTTCATAAATAAGTTCAGTTCAGCGTCGATTTTGAAAAATTTTATTTAAAAAGAAGCATATTAAAAAAGCATATTTATAATAATAATGCATGATATTTTTTTTAAATCTGAAATGAATTTATGCAAAAATTAAAATTGTGGACAGACTTACCCGATGCTCCTTCAGTGGTGCCGAATGCTAGGGACAGGAATGCAACAAGTAAAATCCCAGCCATTGTGATGGAGTGAATGGTGAGGATCCAGTGATGCAGATATATAAAAGGCGCGCGCCCAGTCAGCTGGTTAGAGAGGATACGGCGGCACGTTAGTGGCTTCAGCGTTATGTTTAAAAACTTAAAACTGCCCCCCCCCTTCCTTCCACACCCCACCGGAGGCGTGCGGTTCTGGATAACGTTTTTATAAAAAGCTGTTCCCTTATGTTTACTTATAAGTATTTCGAGTCTTATTTGTGAAGTAAATCTTGACATTTTTGATGTGATATTTTCTAAAGGATTACATATTTGTTTTCCCACGTGTAAAATATTGCCACTTGTACTGTGAGTTCACTTCATCGATGTGGGAAAATACTATGCTCAATCCTTACTTCAGCATACACTGAACATGTACGTGTTATTTAAACAACGAAATACTTTCTTTGGTGATTCATGCGGTATATGAAGGTGGCGACAATGCAGAAAAATACAAAACCCCCGTTATATTTACATCTTCACTAAATTACTGTTAATATACATCAGAACGATTGCTATTAAAAGAAACAGCATAGTCGTCTTCTAAGGGATTTTTAGTCTGACATCATTATGATTTTATTTCGTGCAGTCCGTGATTTTTCTTAGGTCGCTGTAGGTTTCGACCAATCGATAACGGGGACTGTGGATTTCAGCCCTGTCAGTTTCTACAGCTGTTCTATAGAGCTATGAATTAACTATAAGTTCCGTAAGAAATAGAGGAAATCATACCGACCGATGTAACTATAAGGTCAGGATCGTGTTCTGTCAGTGACCCTGGTTCAATACATTCATTTCATTCTATATAGCCAAACCATAAGGAAAACAAAAAACGTAGAGGACGTTATTATAGCAAAAAATTACCAGAGAAATATAAAAAAAAGATTGAAATAAAAGTGAGGTAGATAATTAGCTTGGTAACTACACATACAAATAGCATTCATTTTAAAGTTGAATGTTTACAGTAAACTTTTCTTGGAAATGTTTGCTATGCAGAATGTACACTATGATGCCGGTAACCGGTATCAACATCGACTATACTCTGTCCCGAGTTTTTGCTTCCACCACGTTTCGCTTGATATTTCGATTATTATAAATAACTTTGTGCTCATACGTTCATCCACTAATATGAAAAATGTCCAGATTATCTATTTTGAAACGCCACCTCTACCGCTTCAGGTTTCAAAACACATCCCAAAATAGAGAGTATACGGGAATAATAATACCAATAAACATAATACGAATACACGCACACAACACCAGATCTCAATGTACACCAACTAAACACGAATACCCGCACACAACAACAGATCTTAATGTACACCAACTAAACACGAATACACGCACACAACAACAGATCTCAATGTACACCAACTAAACACGAATACACGCACACAACACCAGATCTCAATGTACACCAACTAAACACGAATACACGCACACAACACCAGATCTCAATGTACACCAACTAAACACGAATACACGCACACAACAACAGATCTCAATGTACACCAACTAAATATGAATACACGCACACAACAACAAACTGAACTTTATTTCTTTTTTTACAACGATTGATAAACAAGTTGTACAACTTTTATTAGCGCGAGGGGTCATTGGTTTGGGAAGAAGCCAGAGTACCCGGAGAGAACCTACGTGTCCTATCACATACAACCACTGCCGATCACGGGGATCGAACTCCGGTCGCAGCAGTGAGAAGCAAGTGCATTGTCCACTACGCTACTTTGCTAAACACGAATACACGCACACAACAACAGGTCTCAATGCACACCAGCTAAACACACATATCATGACGTGCAGGAACACACGCACGCCTCAACAGGTATCCACGCACCCCGCAACAGACATACAGGTATATACGTACACAACAACATGAGTACATGAACAACACAACATGAGTACATGAACAACACAACATGAGTACATGAACACCACAACATGAATACATGAACAACACAACATGAGTACATGAACACCACAACATGAATACATGAACACCACAACATGAGTACATGAACACCACAACATGAATACATGAACAACACAACATGAATACATGAACAACACGACATGAATACATGAACACCACAACATGAATACATGAACACCACAACATGAATACATGAACAACACAACATGAATACATGAACAACACAACATGAATACATGAACAACACGACATGAATACATGAACACCACAACATGAATACATGAACAACACAACATGAATACATGAACAACACAACATGAGTACATGAACAACACAACATGAATACATGAACAACACAACATGAATACATGAACAACACGACATGAATACATGAACAACACAACATGAATACATGAACAACACAACATGAATACATGAACAACACAACATGAATACACGCACATTACATTAGGTACACACCTACGCCACACCTTATATACACGCACACCACAACAGGTATACACATACATCTTGAAGGTATACGTGCACATTAAAACAGGTATACACG
This sequence comes from Magallana gigas, assembly GCF_963853765.1. NCBI lineage: Eukaryota > Metazoa > Mollusca > Bivalvia > Ostreida > Ostreidae > Magallana > Magallana gigas. Next base: position 54,915,089 of record NC_088855.1, on the reverse strand, counting down.
TACATCACAACAGGTATACACATACTTTACAACACATTACCGCAACATGTATACAGGTATACACGCAAACATTTAGCTCAACGGGTATACAAACAAAGTACATTGAAATATATTATCTTTGATACTTTTTAATCAAATTTTTTTTATGAAATAGGAAAATCAATCATTTTCTAATCAATCAAATCTAAATAAATGATTCTATTCAGACGTTAACATTAAAGTTTCATAACAAAGGATAAACCAAAATCATTGCATAAGCTTAGACGTTTGGTGATGGTGTTTGGGGGTTGGGTGGGGACACCTCGTGTGTGTTTCTATGTGTATGTCTTCCATTTGGAACGAACGTATTGGAAATGTTCTTAATCATTGCAATTCAAAACAGTAGAGTATCCTTTTTTAGACAACATATTTAACACCCTAGAAAATTAGATTTGGCCTTGCCTACCTTGGACCCTGTCCCTCGTGGTCTGGTCAGGGGTTAAACCCCTCCATCGGCCATCTCTTTGCGTTTTCAGACTGGACAACAACGTCACTCCACTCATTTAAATAGGGGGCACTGTTCTGTTACCCAGACTAAACCCCACTGGAATGTTACCATGTTGGTCTGTGATCACCAGTGTAGCTGATGCAAAAATGGCTTAGAGGCATTTCCTCTTGGAATTCAACCTGATCTGGCTAAAAACTTGCTCTTTAAAGAAACTGCTTACTATAGGTGTTTAAAACGTATGATTAGGAATAGAGATCGTGAATATATTTTTAAGATTAAATATTTATCAATGAATGTTTATGCACGAGTTAAAATTTTGATAAAATTAGAAAGATGGATGCAACCTTAATAGATTTTTTTTTTTCGTTGTGCGTTGCGTCAAGGGTTTTTTTCCTTTTGCAACGATGTTTTTATCGTCAAAGTGTGCGCCCGACCCTTTTTAGACGGTGGCTGTTCAACAGCCTCCGTATATTGTGATTGTCTTGTCCGTGACGTCAAAGAGACGTATCTCTCTTTACAGCTGCCCCCTCCCCGCAAGTGATTTGGGAAGTCGGTGTATTTAAAAAAGATATATATATATATATATATATATATATATATATATATATATATATATATATATATATATATATATATATATATATATATTTGTATATAATATATATCATTAAAACTGGAACCATACTACTGAACTTGAGTTCTCTGCAAATTCAAAATAAATAGCAAAATTAAGTTCATGTGTTTATTGTGTCCATAGGCTTAATGAGAGAGAGAGAGAGAGAGAGAGAGAGAGAGAGAGAGAGAGAGAGAGAGATTTCTTTTGAGAAAAAAGAAGTATACGAATTAAACTTCACAAACACTGTCACAGTATATCATTCTTTAAATAAAACATCACAAACAGTGTATAATACTTCATTGTTAAGTATGCTTCCTTTCTCTTTACTTAAAATCACACATCACAAACAGTGTAAAATACATGTACTTCATTGTTAGACATATTTTTTTTTCTCTTTACTAGAAATCAAAACATCACAAACAGTGTAGAATACTTTATTGATGGGCGTGCTTCCTTTCTCTTTCCTTGAAATCAAACATCACTAACAGTGTAAAATACATGTACTTCATTGTTAGACATACTTTTTTTCTCTTTGCTAGAAATCAAAACATCACAAACAGTGTAGAATACTTTATTGTTAGGCATAATTCAGTTCTCCTCACTTGAAATGAAAACTTAAAACGAAACGTTTTTCCCTTATCTTGGAAGGAGCACGTGGTGCACCTCGCGCGTTGATTTGATTAACAGGGGTAACACGTGGACTTTGACTGAAAATGCATGCTGGATTCAATCACAATGTACTATATTCTTCTGTGGATACTAATTTTATGAATATATAATATTAGTATATATTTTAAATGAATGTACGTAAAATTACGCCTAAAACGCTCTCTCTCTCTCTCTCTCTCTCTCTGTCTCTCTCTCTCTCAACGATCGTAATACGAGAATATCTGGATCGACGACACTCATTAATGAAGAAACCCCTTTTGCAAGATAGAAAAGGGGGGGGGGGGGTGTTGTACAGTTAGACAAAGTAGTTTGCAATTTAGAGGTTATCTTTTGTCTTGAGCAGGTGTGGAAACCTCTAAAATATACCGTTTTCAATCTTTCGTTTGCAAATCACTATACACAGGAAATAATATCAACTTAAACTAAATATACACAAGAAAAGAAATGTGTACATAAATAGTTTGCGTTGTATTTTTTGAGTTCGAGTTGTATGCATTTAATAACATGTACAGTAAAATGAGTTTCCAATGTTGTTTTGTGATGCAAAATAATTTCCTCCTTCCTTTTTTGTAAAGATAAAACACATTTAAGTAGTAATATATTAGCAAGCTTATAAGGTTAAGATAAGAGAACAACACAATTTTTTAAAATATTATCTACCTAACTCTGATGTCAACCTGAAAAATATCCTCGCGACCTTAAATTGC